>NW_027445080.1:0-124708 GCF_048569485.1 Anomaloglossus baeobatrachus
TTGTTTTATGGAATGGACAATCACAGAGGTCTCATGCCCCCAACTGAGGCTTGAAGCCATATTACCAGGTCTGGTGTCTCTCTGTACATAATCCACGGCACCCACAGCCCACAGCCTGAACACTCGCTCCCCCGAGTCCGACGCCTGGCCGACCAGCTCCTCCATCCTATAGATCTGGTTAATCTCGGCCACCAGTTCAGCCCGCCAGGGCACTTTGTTCTGCCTCCAGTACCTTGGGATTAATCTCCTTGCCCCCGTCAAAAAATGCCTTAACAGACTTCTCTTGAAGTTGGCGATCGAGATATTGCTTAAGGATAGATAAGCCAGTACCGGCGTCGGCTCAAACCTAGTGGATGACACTTTATTCAGAAGGGCAAACACGTCTATCCAAAAATATTGTAGGAGAGGACAAGACCACCACATGTGGATGTATGAGCCTCTATCGTTTGCGCATCTCCAGCATTCTTCAGAGACAGATGGGAACATGGAATGAATTCTGGAGGGGCAGTGATACCACCTAGAAACTATTTTGTAGCCCCGCTCCTGTGACGCTACATCCAGCGACGACTTGTGGGTAAAGGGTAATATTTTTGAGCGTTCTTCACGCGTGAGGGGTCTCCCCAAATCCACCTCCCATTTTAAGAAGAAAGGGACATCATCTTCCTGTCCAGACAACTCAATCTGGAACATTTTGTACAGCAGGGCAATGGTGTTTTCCATAGGCTCTCCCCCCAGACACAGAGACTCAAAGGGCATCAAGGGCCTATAAAAGTTTGTTTGTGGTGAAAGGGAGTTAATAAAACTCTTCAATTGCTCAGAACCAAGCCAAGCTCCTGCGGGACTGCGGTAGTCAGGAAAGAAAGAATGAAGGGGCCTCATACCCACATTGGACACTAGATCCCTCATTATGGACACCATACCTCTGGACATGTGAAGAAATACGTTGCCTGTTAAATCTGTCGTGAGTAGAGAATTATTGTGTAAAGATGTCAGTGGTCCAGGTATAGTGGAAATGCCCATTGCCTATGGGACTGCTGGAAATCGCCAATAAAGAGCTCAGATATCTTCACCAGTGCCATAGACAATGAGTGGAGCAGGGGTGTGCATGTTCAGCCTTAATTGCTTTGTCTGGGTTTTCCAAAGCATTGTCCACTAACCTTTGGACTTTCCACTATTAGTAAGTGGTTTCCTATTTTGTTGATAGGGTATAATTATAAATTCCTTGGGAATCCACTTTAATAAGGTTTTCTACTTTCAGAGCACCCCCACTTACCCAGATGCAGAGGTTTTTACAACCACTAGCTTTTTACTCACCCTCCCCTGGTCCAGCACTGAATCTCTGCCGCTGGCTGCTGTTGTCTGCAGTGAGAAAAGATGCTGAGCTCACTGACTGGTTGTCAACGTGTCATTAACGCTGCAAACAAAAACGGCAGAGTCCGTGCTGGACCCAGGGAGAGTGAGTAGAGCACGGTTTATTGTTTTAAAGAGAAACCGCACCAGCAGACATGGAATTTTGAAACATTTAGTGCCATAATATAAGCTGTTTTCTAATATACTAGGCTGTAAAAATGTTCTACCGTTTCCCCATCTACCCTAACTGCTTCTTTGTTTTTTTTCTTACCTAATTTTTTGTCTGAATACTGCAGTGCATGCTGGGATACTCAAAGCATTGGGGGGAGCAGTGTCAGTGTCACTTCCACAGCGTCTGCCCCTCCCTGAAACAATGATTTACCAGTGACACTTGTTTCATGTGCAGCGCTGTCACTGCTGTCTCCCTGGGTGTTTTCCTAGTGCAGCGTCTCCCCCAGTGTCCTGAGCAATGAGAAGTGTCATTATACCCAGCGATACAGGACATCAGCGTCGCCCCACAGGTGACGCCACTGGTGTCTGCCAGTCTGGACGCTTAGCTCCTCGCACTGGGAAGAAAAAGCACAATGAAGGCCGCATAATGGCGGGCAGACAACAGCACATAGGGGTGTGACAATGCACTAGGAAGACAGCGCACGGGGGAAGGAGGCACATGGGGATAAATGATTGCATAAGGAAAACTGCACACGGTGGGGTTGGGGGCAACACTGCACTAGTAAGACAATCAGGGGCACAGAAGTCACTGCTGACACTTTATTCCAGGGAAGAGTGTGGTGGAAGTGTGGCACCCCTGAGGTTCAGGTCGCCACAGGGTACTGCACCTCAAGTGAGGTGTTGTATCTATCTCAAGTAAGGGGGTGGTCATAACGGTTATGGGACTTCCCGATCACTGAAGCCAGCCACCTGGGGGGTGGGTTCCACTGGTGGTAGAGGAAGGCGCAACACACTCACACAGTTGAGTCCAGACCATAGTTATGGCAAGATCTCTCTGGAAAACTTGGATTTTACTGGGCTCTGAGCGTTGGAGCAGGAGCTCAGCAGGGGTACCTAACTGCTGAGGGGGACACCCTAGAAATAGGACACTCACTCTCTCCTTCTCCTTTCACAATGCCAGTGATCACCCATGACCGGATCTGGGATTAACCTGAGCCCATCATGGCAGTGACCAGTGTGACCAGGCTGGCAGCTGAAGTTGTGAGTAAACTACACCCTGAACCAGCAGAGATTGTGTTGGCTCAACCTTTCCAGCGCCACTGCCCTGCGCTTAGGTGCCAACGGCCAATAAAAGCCTCATCATCCACCAGGGACCCGCTTCATCATCCTGCCTGCCATAGCACCTGCCACGACGAGGAACCCAGCAGTGACAGCTATTCGCCTGACCAACGTGCGGAGCCGCCGCCCAACCTACACCGCACCTACTGTCTCCTCCCCAAAATCCTATAGAATGTAAGCCCGCAAGGGCAGGGTCCTTTTCCCTTTGTACTAGTCTGTCTACTGTAACTTGTATATGTGTTCTGTATGTAACCCCTTCTCATGTACAGTACCATGGAATCAATGGTGCTCTATAAATAAATAATAATAATAATAATAAATAAAAATCCCTGGTGCGGTTTGTGGAACACCTGACGCGAAGCGGCTGCAACAGGCACCACGAATGGACTGTGTTATAAAGAGACTGAAAATTAAGATGGCGGACGACAGCGTGGACCCCAAGATGGTGACGAGTGACCAGAGGGAGAGAGACCCTGCCCATCGTGGGAGGCGACAGCGCTCAATGGTGCGAAAACATACTCGGTCCGGAGGAGTGGCAGCCATAAAGAGCGGAGGCACTGAAGATGAGGTCCGTCCTGGAGCAGAATGCACCCAGGTGAGAGGGGTGTGGTCACCGAAGAAACGCCTACTGGTGAGTGACCTCCAGTGTCAGCGAGGGGCGTGGCTATGGGCGCGGCTGGCGAGATGGACAAGTGACGCAGCAGGCCACTGGCACCAGAAGAGGCGGGCCCCAGGACACAAAACGTGTGTCACTAAGTCGGCTGGCGCCATTTTGTGAGATGTCAAGGAGAAAGAAAGTTGTGTGAGGAAGATACGGAGAATTCCTGAGACCCACGAGAGCTGCCGGGGATTATCCAGCTGATGACTCCAGGAGCAGTTGGTGAGCAAAACTCCGGCAGATTCATGAGCGGAGTCACTCATCTATGTCAGCTGGGGTGCCACTGCGCACCCCGCCCTGGGTCTTGTCCGCACTGAACTAAAAATACACTGCTGGGCCAGGCTGACGATGGCGGAACCGGAAGATGTGGAAGCAGCCCCTGCGGCCGGTTGAGCCCCGGAGAAAAAGACAGAGGCCCCAGCAGATGATCCAGACATGCCAGCCCTGGAAGAAATGGAGCTGAAGTCGGAGGAGGAGTCAGGCCTTGAAGAGGTAGGACCGATTGTGCCCTGGTTCCGACCTGGTGCCGCACCGTTGGAGGCCTCCGCTCCCAAATACTGCAGGGGGAGAGACATGCTGCTGAGACCCATGAGCCACGTACCTGGCAGTGAGCCCTGACGCGAGCAGGTGCCAGCAGCAGCCCTGCCCCCAAGTGACTGGGTGACAGCTTGGACCCTGCAGGATTAGGAGGCAGTTGTGAGGGAGAGAATGCAGGCGGATGCATTGGCTCGGGACTGGAAGGACGGTCCTAAAAGGCACAAATTCGATTGCCAATGCTCCTCAGGCTGGGAAGTCACTTTCAACTAGGACCAAAGGCTACGGCTTTATCGAGGAGGAGTATACCTGTCACCAGGTCTACGTCAACCGGGCCATGGTGACCAGGCCGTCTCTCCTTTCCTGGCTGCGGACCCTCTATGTGGGAGAGAGGGTCACCTTTATAAAGCTGCAATGCCGAAAGGGATGGTGCATGGTCGGGGTGACACAGCCTGCGGAGGCCGAGGCGGAGCGCATGGAGAAACGACAGAGAGCAGTAGCTGCTGAGCCAACTAGATCAGCGGCTCCGGCGGGCCTGAGAGAACAGAGGGAGCACCAGACAACCCAATGACCGGCGCGGAAACAGGCAGAACATCCGCCATCCCTTGCAGTGGCTGCAGCAGCCCCCTCGGTGATCATCACCGGAGACAAAGTCTACCAAATGTACTTGGAGAGGACCCCGGGGGAAGCAGGAGCACCCGGATGGAGCCGACCGGATGAGAAACCCATGGATATGGCGACGCCCGATGTCCCCAAATACAATTGATGCATGTAAAAAGAGGTTGACCTCAGAAAAGAAGAAGGCTGGAAGTGGCTGAGGACAATTGAAAAATTGCCAGTTTGTGGACGGGGAGGCCAGTTCCCGACTGCCCTCCTGTGAGAAAAAGTTAAAGGGGTTGTCCGACATAACAAAAATGTTTGAGTTTAAGCTAATCTGTGCTGTATTGTCATATTAATCACCCCTACATTGTTATTTTTTGTTTTCTAACTTTTGTTCCTCTTGAATTATCTCTTTATTCTGTGCAGCTTCTTGTTTACATTCAGCTCCAGCAAACATGACCACTTCCTGTGCAAAACCTCCCAGTCACAGCTGGCACCGCCCGGCCTCAGTGTCCAGCCCCACCCCAGTGTCCAGCCGCACCCTCTGTCCGCCCCCTGCACACACATTCCCTGTCAGTATATTCTGCCCCAGCACTGACCTCTCATCACTACACGGCAGGACACTACAGGGCAGGACACTGCAGTGCAGCACATTACAGGACACTACAGGACACTACAGGGCAGCACATTACAGGACACTACAGGACAGGACACTACAGGGCAGCACATTACAGAACACTACAGGACAGGACACTACAGGGCACTACAGGGCAGGAGACAAAAGGGCAGCACATTACAGGACACTACAGGACAGGACACTACAGGGCAGGACACTACAGGACACTACAGGGCAGCACACTACAGGGCACTACAGGGCAGGACTCTACAGGGCAGATCACTACAGGGCAGCACATTCCAGGACACTACAGGACAGGACACTACAGGGCAGCACATTACAGGACACTACAGGGCAGCACACTACAGGGCACTACAGAGCAGCACATTACAGGACAGGACACTACAGGGCAGCACATTACAGTACACTACAGGGCAGCACATTACAGGACACTACAGGACAGATCACTACAGGGCAGCACATTACAGGACACTACAGGACAGGACACTACAGGGCAGCACATTACAGGACACTACAGGGCAGCACACTACAGGGCACTACAGGGCAGGACACTACAGGGCAGCACATTACAGGACACTACAGGACAGGACACTACAGGGCAGCACATTACAGGACACTACAGGGCAGCACAGTACAGGACACTACAGGACAGGACACTACAGGGCAGCACATTACAGGGCAGGACACTGCAGGGCAGCGCACTACAGGACACTACAGGACAGGACACTACAGGGCAGCACACTACACGGCAGATCACTACAGGACACTACAGGGCAGGACACTACAGGACACTACAGGGCAGGACACTACAGAGCACTACAGGGCAGGACACTACAGGACACTACAGGGCTGCGCACTACAGGGCAGCACACTACACGGCAGCGCACTGCACGGCAGCGCACTGCACGGCAGGGCACTACAGGGCAGGGCACTACAGGGCAGCGCACTACACTACAGCATTGCAAATAACAGCCCCACATCGGGCTCTGCACCCCACACCACATCGGGCTCTGCACCCCTCACCACATCAGGCTCTGCACCGCATACACACACATCGGGCTGTGCACCGCATACACAAACATACATACACACACACACACACACATCGGGCTGTGCACCGCATACACACACACACACACACACACACCACCCCATAGGGAGTACATACTCACCCGTCATCGGTCCCCGCCGCTCCTGCACGTTCGCGCGCTGTCTGTGCTCTAGACATATCAGCACAGTGGTGACTTCACCGCTGTGCTGAAGAGAGTTCAGACAGCGTGCAAGATGAGAAGCAGCGCTGCGCTGCTTCTCATCAGCACTTTCAAATGTACCGGCATCTGTGATCTGTGATGCCGGTATATTTGAATGTGTGATCCTGAGCAGGGGGGCCGGTGCTGGAGCTGACACCATGGCAGCTGCCGCCAGGCCCCGCCGCCAGGTCACGGACCCCCACAGCAGTGCAGGGGGAGGTGCGGGGGAATGTGTGGGAGGGTGCAGGGAAGGGGGGCGGGGCTCATCGCACTGTACAGCCCAGCAAGGAGGCGACATGCTGTTTCCACATTTGCATGTCAACATGGCCCTGCCCATGTAGACATGAAATGACCGGAAGCAGCAAAATCGCGGCAGGAGCGGTCACATGACCGCTCTGAGCCGGGGGAGAGGGGCTGACAGCAGGGCAGGTAAGTGGTCTCTATCTACTTACCTGCCCCAATGTAGCCCCATAGGGAAATAATAAAAAAAAAGCAAATTAAGCCGGATAACCCCTTTAAAGGCCATGAGCCTCTGTTGGGCTGAGATGTTGCCCTGTGTGAGCCAAGGGATAATATGATAACCCTCGCGGCCGGACAAGGCCAGGTTTTTGCTTTTGATTATTGTGGAGGGATGTTGTAATACCCCTCGTGGTCTGAACTGTGTGTTTTTTTGTTTCCCCCCAATCCAAGCTCGGCACATGTTGCGCCCCCCTGCTGGATTTGGGAACTCTGCCAGCCCTTGGGGCAGGAGGAAGACTGTGACTTCGGCCCAGGAGTCCCTTGCAGCTCTCATGGACTTGGCCCATTTTGCCCCTGTGGACTAATCATGTCCTGTTTATGGACGTTGCCCCCTGGACTTAGTCCTGTCCTGTTTCAGGACAAAGTCCATGGGGGGAAAAGTCCATGGCCCCTGAGAGACTGAGCCCTATCCTGTGCAGCATGGAGGAGGGAAAAGTGAAACGGATGACCCGATGTGCTGGCCAGGTCAGGAAACAGGACAGTGTTTTTCAGTTTGTGCCCCCAGAACTTTGTGGATGAATTTTTCTTAAAGAAATATGCCCCCCACTTTGCAGTTGGTGGGAGATAATGACAAAACAATTTTGTGGGTAATCAAAGTCCCAAACAAAGAGACTGCTTCCTTGGACTGAGTGGGGTACTGTTGTTGGCCACAGTCCTCATGTTTAAATCAAGAAATGTTTTGATACTGTTTTAAGTGTAGAATGTGTGCATGCTTTTATGTTTTTCAGATGCCCAGTTGGTCGGGAATGACCAAGGTTAAAGAGGGGAGGGATATAAGAGGGTTACCCATGGTCAGTACTCCCCTGAAGACATCGTGCGCTGCATTGCCAATGTATATTGTGTAAGTTTTATGTGAGTTGTGCCACAATTCTGTCGCTGTGACAAGGTGGCATTGGGCTCCCTATTTGCTAGGAGGGAGTCTTGCACAAGAGATGCAGGACTAGGAGTTTTGGTGTAGCAGGCCTCATAGCATAGGGGTTGGGAGTTCCCGAGTTAGTAAGGGTATGTGTGCAACTTGCGTTCTTGATTTGACAAAAAAAATTGCACCCTCTGGCAGACTTTGACAATTGCAAACACTGCGCTTGACAAAAAAAAATGCATCCAAAACGCAAGCATTTTGGATGCGTTTTTGACAGGGTGAGTTTTTTAAAGGAGAAATAAAATATGATAGATTAGGATAATTGATAGATAGAAGAGATAGAAAAAAATAAAAATAATAGTTAGATAGAAAGAATATATAGAATAGACAATAAGAAAGAATATATAGAATAGATAGAAAGAAATAACAGAATAGCTCGAAAGAGTGACAGCTAGCTTTTCCAGCTGTTTTTTTTATTTTTTGGGGTAAAAAAAATTGAATTGGGGCCCCCCTATTTTTCTTATCTAGCACAGGAACAGCAGAAGCTGCGGGCTGCAACCCTCAGCTGTGTGCTGTACCTTGGCTGGTTCTGAAAAATAGAGGAGATCCCACACTTTTTTTAGTGATTTTTTTTTTTCTTTTTAAAAAATGACATGCGGTCACCCCCATTTTTCTAAAACCAGCCAAGGTACAGCAGCCAATCTGGGGCTGATATTATTAGGGTGGGAAGGGCCATCGTTATTTGGCCCTTTCCAGCCTAACATTGCACCAATTCTGGCTGAAGGACTACAGCTATGACCGCAAATCACCTGAGTGACGGCACCGCTGATCGTGCTGCTCACTTCAGTCACTCGGGTGATTTGCCGTCACGGGTGGAGGACTCCTGCTGTGACCGGAAATCACCTGAGTGACAGCACCGCTGATTGCGTAGCTCACTTCAGTCACTCGGGTGATATGCTGTCACAGATGGAGGACTCCAGCTGTGGCAGCAGCTAACCTGAGTGACGTCACTGCTGATAGCGCTACTCACTTCAGTTGCGGCCTGAACCTCACAGCGGGCAGTTTTGTTCTATGGCGCTCGCTGTGAGGGTCAGATTTAGCAGTGCTGGAAGCGTCGTGGGACCTTGTGTGGATTATGTCCGACCTGGTGGGAAGGTTGGAAGGTTAATAAAGTGATGAAAGAGAGTGCTTTTGTTGGTATATGCAACAGATGAGGACTTCTTTGTATATGTGTGACGGAGGACTTTATGCTGATCTAACGGTAGATGGCGATGTTGTGTAAAGTTTCCTTACTCACTGTATTGTAAAAAGTCTTTTCTTTTCTTCCTGGTTTCGTTTTTCACTTCCTGATGCAATGCTGTATGACTGTGCAAATCATTACCTCATGTTCTCTCAGAAGTAAAGAGCTTGTTATCCCATGTAATCTGCTCTGTGAACTTTGTTCTGCAACTGGGAAGCTAGAAGCTGTGCAACAGCTTTTTTGTCTTTTATTTGAAATAAAGGATTTTTCTGTGTTAGTGTTTATTTACTTTCACTTACAAATTAGTGATGAGGGGGAGTCTCATAGACGCCTGCCATGACTAATCTAGGACTTAGAGGCTTCCATGGGCTTCCATTAACTCCTTATTACCCGGATTGCCACCGCACCAGGGCAATCAGGATGATCTGGGTAAAGTGCTGGGACTGTCACATCTAACGGATGCGGCAATTCCGGTTGGCTGATATTTTTAGGCTAGGGGGCTCCCAATAACGTGGGTCTCCCAGCCTGAGAATACCATCCCTCATCTGTGAGGTTTTATCTTGGTTGGGTTTCAAAATGGAGAGGGACCACACGCCATTTATTGTTTGTTTGTTTTTTAATTATTTATTTATTTTACTATATGATATAGACCCGCCCACCGGCATCTGTGATTGGTTGTAGTCAGACAGCTGACACTCAGCATTTGGTTGCAGTCAGACGCGCCCCATCATAGGCGTCGGTGGGCGGGGAAGCAGTCAATATGAAATGAGCCTAATGAGCGGTCGGCACTTTCAGAAGCAGAGGAAAGGCGCTGCAGGAGTAGCGTGACACCTACGCCAGTAAATGGTGAGTATGAAGCGGAGAGAGACAGAGAGAGACAGAGAGAGAATGGAGAAAAGTTGGTGACCTGCGTTTTTGTTGACAAAAAATGCATACAAAATGCAACCAAAAAGCAGTGGAAACGCACAGCTAACATTTTGGTTGCATTTTGGACATACCTTATTCATTTCAATGGGTGACAAAACATGACCAAAACGCAAAAAGAATGAACATGCTGCTTTTTTTGGTCAAAGATTTTGAGAAATATATGTCAAAATAAACGCTGACAAAAAGAATGCAACGTGCAGATGGAAATTCTGATTTCTCATAGCCTTTGCTGGGGAAGCAAAACGCATGCAGTTTGTCAAATAACACAATGCAGTTTAAAACGCAACCAATACATAAGAAAATAATGCAACATGCGGACATAGCCTTAGTCAGATAGTGCCAGAGATGGTGTGAAGAAGCAGCTGAGTGGTGCAGCGGTAGAGAAACAGGCAGAAGCATTGGGCAGGAGGAAATCAGAAGCTGGTGAACTGAAGCATTATGTTACAGAGAGGTAGCCTGGAAGTAGAGCGTGAACTAGAATAGCGCCAAGAAGGATAAAGTGAATAGTGCGGTTATTGTAAGGACCTTAGGGGTACTTTGCACGCTGCGACATCGCTAGCTAATGATAGCGATGCCGAGCGCGATAGTACCCGCCCCCGTCGCACCTGTGATATGTAGTGCGAGCTGCCGTAACGAACATTATCGCTACGGCAGCTTTACACTCACATACCTGGTCGGCGACGTCGCTGTGACTGCCGAGGAAACCCTCCTTTAAGGGGGAGGTGCTTTAGGCGTCACAGCGACGTCACAAAGCGGCCGGCCAATCAAAGCGGAGGGGCAGAGATGAGCAGGATGTAAACATCCCGCCCACCTCCTTCCTTCCGCATAGCCGGTGGACGGCAGATGCAGGTAAGGAGATGTTTGTTGGTCCTGCAGCTTCACACACAGCAATGTGTGGCGCTGCAGGAATGACAAACAACATCTTACCTGCGGACGCACCGACATTATGGAAATGAACGACGTGACACAGATCAGCGATTTTTGACTGTTTCACGCTCGTTCATCTCCGCTCCTAGTATTTACACGTTGCGACGTCGCTACCGGATGTGCGTCACTTTTGTTTTGACCCCACCGATATCGCAGTAGCGTTGTCGCAACGTGCAAAGTACCTCTTAGTCTTCAGACAGTCACCGTCACTGCAGGATTGGGATCCTCGGATGCAACCCGGTAGAAGATAGCCTTTCAGAGAACAGTGAAGTGTAGAGAAGAAACTCTCATGCCGGTGAGACCCTGAGAACAGCCGTGATGGGGAGAGCCATGTTGAACTGTGAAACAATGCCTGTGAAATATGTGTGCCTCTCCTATGGGGAAGATTGGTGTTTCCAAGACACTGGTGACAGTAAAGACAAAGTGTTTTATAGCTGGCCCAAGTGTGGACTTTATTCTTATGGGAGTGAATCTGCAGCATGTTCCTTGGAGCAGCAGCAGCAGCGGACTGACAGCCCAGAAGTACCCGGTTACTCAGGTATCGCACCACAGCACCAACCCAAACACACACTGCAAACCCCTTTTCTGTAGCGTGTCAGGCGGGTGCTGGACTATGTCCCTCACCCCCGGCTACCAATCACAAGAGAATTGAGATAAGGCAGATGAGACTAGTCAGCAAGGAACGACTTGAGGAACCTGGAAATGGTGACAACATGCACAGTCACATCATCACTCACATACGGCCAGACTATCTATACAGACAACCCCTTTTACACAAATACATTGGTTGCTATTTATTGATTTCTTACCTCCTGTCTGCTCTCGCCATCTTTTCCGGCTTTTATTTTCTTCTTCATACCTAAAAATTAAAGTGGACATAGATATTGATGAGATACAATCTTTACATTCGGCCTCATTTACATTTCTGTTCCTGTTTTACGTCGCCCAACCTGAAGTTGCTGAGACACTGCAATATTGGATGGAAGGGCTCACGCCACCGGATTAGCTGGACGAGTGCTAGCGGATTTTTTATTGAATAGCACTCGGCCCAACGTTTTTCAGAGGGCCAGTGCTGAGGCCCAATTTGTTGTTTTACTGACAGAACCTCTTGGTGCCGGCTACAATTTGCCATTCAATCGGATAAGACTCATTCAGGTCTATGGTGCGAGGGACACATTGCCATCCGAGGGCGGTCAGATTTCTCCATCTTCTCCTCAGTGAGGTCATAAGCATCATTTACATCTGCTTTACAACAGCAGCAGTTTTGGAACAATTTGCTTCTCAGTAATCTAGATGGGTTAAAAGTTTCTCAAACTAATTTTTTGTTTAGGGACCACTTCACATTTGGAGTGACTTTAAGGGGCCAATGTGACAGAAAATACTTAAACGTGACAGCTTTAAAAAACTGCACCCCTCAAAGTAGTCAAAACCAAATCCAAGAAGCTTATTTACCCTTTAGATGCTTCACACTAATTAAAGCAATTTTGAACATTAAATTAACATTTTAATTTTTCGCACAAAAATGTGTTTATTTAGCAAAAAATTGTTCCATTTCACAAGGGTTACAGGAGAAATAATATGGAGCATAGAATTCTGTCCTATTTCTCCTGAGTATGTTGATACTGCATATTTAGTGGAAAAACGATGTGCGAGCGCAAGGTGGGGTCTGGAAGGGATGGAGCGGAATTTGCTATCTATTCCAGAGAGCATGCTGCATTTGTAGAGCCCCTGATGTGCAAACAGAAGACTCCCACAAGTGACCCCATTTTGGAAACTAAACCCCTCAAGGAATTCATCTAGATACGTGGTGCGCACCATAAATCCCCAGATGCTTCACAAAGTTTTATAACATTGAGCCGTGAAAATAAAAACACACATTGACATACAAATTTTGCTTTAGTTCCAATTTTCTCATTTTCACAAGGGTATTGGCAGAAATTACACAACACATTTTGGGGTCCATTTTTATTTCTGAGGACAGACACATACCTCCAAACTTTCCAAGAAAGGAAAGAGGGCCAAACTGTGTGTCACGCTATGTGTGCGCCACGGCGATTTTAGGCCACGCCCCTAACCATACCCATTTCACAACTAGTCACGCCCATAACCACTCCCCATCCACACCCATTCAGCACTGCCGATCACATTGTTTTATAAACAATAATTATAAACAGAAAAAATATAAAATATTCTTAATGCAAACTTGGTAGTATTTATTTTAAATTAGAATATTTTAAAGCAACAAAATTCTATTCTAAAGCAGATCTGACACCTTAATCTACAATAGGTAAAAGTTGCACATTACATATACTGTAAGATCTACTCTATTAGACAAATTATCTTTAATAACATTGTGCTTCTGGTTAACCCCTTTAACTCCCCCGGGAGTGCCGGTGTATTTGCAATGATGGTGCGTGAGGGAGTGCCGGTGTATGTGTAGTGATGGTGCGTGCAGGAGTGCCGGTGTATGTGCGGTCATGGTGCGTGCGGGAGTGCCGGTGTATGTACAGTGATGGTGCGTGCGGGAGTGCCGGAGTATTTGCAGTGATGGTGCGTGCGGGAGGGCCAGTGTACGTGTAGTGACAGTGCGTGCGGGAGTGCCGGTGTATGTGCGGGGATGGTGGGTGTGGGAGTGCCGGTGTATGTGCAGTGATGGTGCGTGCAGGAGTGCCGGTGTATTTGCGGTGATGGTGCGTGGGGGGGTGCCGGTGTATGTGCGGTGATGGTGCGTGCGGGAGTGCCGGTGAATGTGTAGTGATGGTGCGTGCGGGAGTGCCGGTGTATGTGTAGTGATGGTGCGTGCGGGAGTGCCGGTGTATGTGTAGTGATGGTGCGTGCGGGAGTGCCGGTGTATGTACGGTGATGGTGCGTTGGGGGAGTGCCGGTGTATGTGCGGTGATGGTGAGTGGGGGGAGTGCCGGTGTATCTGTAGTGATGGTGCGTGCAGGAGTGCCACTGTATGTGCGGTGATGGTGCGTGCGGGAGTGCCGGTGTATGTGCAGTGATGGTGCGTGGGGGGAGTGCCGGTGTATGTGCGGTGATGGTGCGTGGGGGGAGTGCCGGTGTATGTGTAGTGATGGTGCGTGCAGGAGTGCCGCTGTATGTGCGGTGATGGTGCGTGCGGGAGTGCCGGTGTATGTGCGGCGATGGTGCGTGCAGGAGTGCCGGTGTATGTGCGGAGATGGTGCGTGCGGGAGTGCCGGTGTATGTGCAGGGATGGTGCGTGCAGGAGTCCCGGTGTATGTGCGGGGATGGTGGGTGGGGGGAGTGCCGGTGTATGTGCAGTGATGGTGCGTGTCGGTGTATGTGTGGGGATGGTGGGTGGGGGGAGTGCCGGTGTATGTGCGGGGATGGTGGGTGGGGGGAGTGCCGGTGTATGTGCAGTGATGGTGCGTGTCGGTGTATGTGTGGGGATGGTGGGTGGGGGGAGTGCCGGTGTATGTGCGGGGATGGTGGGTGGGGGGAGTGCCGGTGTATGTGGGGGGATGGTGGGTGGGGGGAGTGCCGGTGTATGTGCGGGGATGGTGGGTGGGGGGAGTGCCGGTGTATGTGCGGGGATGGTGGGTGGGGGGAGTGCCGGTGTATGTGCGGGGATGGTGGGTGGGGGGAGTGCCGGTGTATGTGCGGGGATGGTGGGGTCTCTCTCTCTCAGCCTAAAAACAAAGAAAAAAAAAATGGGATCCGTCACCTCAGTTTTTACACAATCAGAGACGTATCCGTCGCACCAGGCACAAAGTGGATTGTCTTAAACCTTATCTCATGATTGTTACAATCAAAAGATACTCCGAGTGTATCAATGCACAATAAAGAATTCCATAAGCTTTTTTAGGATAAAACCCAAAACTTTATTAGGCAATCAAACATATAAATATTAAAATAAACAGGGAGACACACCTTGTTGAAGGACAGAAATATGCCACCGTTTTGAACACGCATCGGTATTTTCAGTCAGATAAAGCACAAGTATTGCAAATCGTTATTATTATTCTTTCATGTGTCAAACTATTAGTAGCAAGATATCATTATTTTAACCAAAATTATCAAGACATGAACATTGCAGACAGCAATTCCACCCTTCGTTATTGCTATTCTGGCATAATAAGCCTATATTCATATAGGTGCCTTGCCGTCAGCATGCTCAAGCCCTGTGCATACTATGCTCCACAATATGGATGTGTGTCAATAGCCGCATATACATACAATGCACCTATAGGCTCATAACAATCCCACAGATTGAACAAAATAGGTAAGTATATTATATTATATTTGGCCCATAAAAATAGATGAAATCAGGGCTTTTGTCTGTAAAGAGTATACATATACCGCCAATATCATAATCAAACTATATATTGTCATCACCATAAGACATGTGGGCAGACACATATATTATGAAAAGTAATTAACAGTCTTGACACACATCCAAGTTGTTCAATCATTCACAGATGAAAACGCTGCAATGTGCACAGTCAGAAGCACAAGTGGCAATGCTCTGAATAAAGGTGTTCATCTAGAAATGCACAGCATCACTATCGTATTCCACCACAGTGAGTGTGATTTGTTAATCACCAAGTGTGCAGGTATAGTTTGACACATGAAAGAATAATAATAACGATTTGCAATACTTGTGCTTTATCTGACTGAAAATACCGATGCGTGTTCAAAACGGTGGCATATTTCTGTCCTTCAACAAGGTGTGTCTCCCTGTTTATTTTAATATTTATATGTTTGATTGCCTAATAAAGTTTTGGGTTTTATCCTAAAAAAGCTTATGGAATTCTTTATTGTGCATTGATACACTCGGAGTATCTTTTGATTGTAACAATCATGAGATAAGGCTGAGGGGCACTTTGCACACTGCGACATCGCAGGTGCGATGTCGGTGGGGTCAAATTGAAAGTGACGCACATCCGGCATCGCATGCGACATCGCAGTGTGTAAAGCCTGGATGATACGATTAACGAGCGCAAAAGCGTCGTAATCGTATCATCGGTGCAGCGTCGGCGTAATCCATAATTACGCTGACGCGACGGTCCGATGTTGTTCCTCGCTCCTGCGGCAGCACACCACACATCGCTGTGTGTGAAGCCGCAGGAGCGAGGAACATCTCCTACCGGCGTCACCGCGGCTTCCGTAGGATATGCGGAAGGAAGGAGGTGGGCAGGATGTTTACATCCCACTCATCTCCGCCCCTCCGCTCCGATTGGCCGCCTGCCGTGTGACGTCGCAGAGACGCCGCACGACCCGCCCCCTTAACAAGGAGGCGGGTCGCCGGCCACAGGGACGTCGCACGGCAGATGAGTGTGTGTGTGAAGCTGGCGTAGCGATAATTTTCGCTACGCCAGCTATCACCACATATCGCTGCTGCGACGGGGGCGGGGACTATCGCACTCGGCATCGCAGCATCGGCCTGCGATGTCGCAGTGTGCAAAGTGCCCCTTAGATTGTGTAAGTGGAGTGATGCTCCTTGATGTAAAGGTCCAGTCACACTAAACAACTTACCAGCGATCCCAACAACGATAGGGATCGCTGGTAAGTTGCTAGGAGGTTGCTGGTGAGATGTCACACTAAGCGACGCTCCAGCGATCCCACCAGCAACCTGACCTGGCAGGGATCGCTGGAGCGTCGCTACACGAGTTGCTGGTGAGCTCACCAGCAACCAGTGACCAGCCCCCAGCGCCGCGTGGAAGATGCTGCGCTTGGTAACTAAGGTAAATATCGGGTAACCAACCCGATATTTACCTTGGTTATCAGCGCACTCAGCTACACGTGCAGAGAGCAGGGAGCAGCGCACACTGAGCGCTGGCTCCCTGCTCTCCTAGTTACAGCACACATCGGGTTAATTACCCGATGTGTGCTGCAGCTAAATGTGCACAGAGCAGGGAGCAGCGCACAATGCTTAGCGCTGGCTCCCTGCTCTCCTAGCTACAGTACACATCGGGTTAATTAACCCGATGTGTCCTGCAGCTACATGTGCACAGAGCAGGGAGCAGCGCACAATGCTTAGTGCTGGCTCTCTGCTCTCCTAGCTACAGCACACATCGGGTTAATTAACCCGATGTGTCCTGCAGCTACATGTGCACAGAGCAGGAGCCGGCAGCACAGGCAGTGAGAGCGGCGGAGGCTGGTAACAAAGGTAAATATCGGCTTCTTGGTTACCCGATGTTTACATTGGTTACCAGCCTCCGCAGAAGCCGGCTCCTGCTGCCTGCACATTTAGTTGTTGCTGTCTCGCTGTCATACACAGTGATGTGTGCTTCACAGCAGGAGAGCAACAACTAAAAAATGGCCCAGGACATTCAGCAACAACCAACGACCTCACAGCAGGGGCCAGGTTGTTGCTGGATGTCACACACAGCAACATCGCTAGCAACGTCACAAAAGTTGTTCGTTAGCAGCGATGTTGCTAGCGATGTTGCTTAGTGTGACGGGGCCTTTAGTTGGGACAAGTTTGCTAATTAATAAACTGGATTGTGTCCGATTGCAAAAAACTGACACATCCGGTTTTTGCTCTGCGGCACAATACGGCGCTCTGCAGAAAAATGCAACGGGTTTTTTTTTTGCCGCCGGTTGCATTTTTTCCCGCATAGACTTGCATTAGCGCCGTATTGTGCCGCATGGCCTTGCATTGTGACCGTTTTTTGCCGGATGTGGCATATTTAGCCGATGCGTCGCCAGATGGAACGTTGCCTGGCACTTTTTTGTGTGGCGAAAAAAACGCATTTACAATGCATGCCTGTGGACGCCGGATGCGTTTTTTTTGCACTGCGCATGCTCAGTATCAAGCCGCATCCGTGAGAAACCGGAAGGGCCGCATGGAAAAACTTATGTAACGGATCCGTTTTTTCACCGCATCCGTTGCATAGGTTTTTGAGCTGGATTGAGCCGCACTGCTCAAACCGGCGCAGTGCAAAAAAACGCATCCGGCGTCCATAGGTCCGGGGAGGAGAAACCACCCCTCTTGATTTCCCCTCCTCCCCGAATCTAAGGTATTTGCAATGCAAAGTGATCGCAGCCACCGGGGCCGCGATCTCGCCATGACATACTGGATACGTCATGGGTCCTTAAGTACCAAGGAGCCATGACGTACCCAGTACGTCATAGGTCGCTTAGGGGTTAATGTGCCTTCCCGCACACACACACACATATACACACACACACACACACACCATTCTTCTCACCTGTCCCGCGCTCCCTCGGCTGCCTCATCTCTGCTTCGTGCGGCTCCCCAGGCCCGTGCCCCTGTAGCATCGCGGCCGGTGCAGGGGTCGCAGCCACTGTCAGTGACTTATGTCAGATGATTGTTTTGCCGGCGCGAGAGCGCAGAGTCCGTGACTCAGATATCAGCGCCGCCGGCAAAACACTCATCTAACAAAGCGCAGACAGTGACTGCGGCCCCTGCACCGGCCGCGATGCTACAGGGGCACGGGCCTGGGGGCCGCGTGTTTGAGACCGCTGATTTACACGATCACATCTAGTGACGGGACAGACAGCACGACACAGAACACATTACTCACCGCTCCGCTCCAGCAGGGGTCCACACCTCGCGCCACCAGAACTCCCGTCCTCTCTGCCCCCAGGGCGGCCGATCTTCCTCATTTCTTTCTCCATAACGCTGTCTGGAAATCCCCTCTCCATCATATTACTCCTCCGATCCACGAACGATAAATTCTCCGATGAACGAACGATAACTCCTCAGATCCAAGAACGTAACTGCACAACACCGACTTCTCCTCGCTCCAACTACAACCCACAAGGGCCTATCAGTCAGCTCGGCCTTTATATAGGACCTGCGGTTCGCGCCAACGGTGACCTCCAATCAGAAGCTGTTTGGCGAATGTCCCTGAACACGTCATGGGCCTGACAACAGGTTTAAAAAAAGGTCATAGAAAGTTCACAGCGTTAAAGGGGCCTCGCTGCAGCGAGTGTAATATGCAATATCTAGCTGTCTATTATCTATCTATCATCTATCTATCTATCTATCCCTCTTTTATCTATTATCTATCCCTCTATCTATCTATCATCTATCTATTATCTATCTTTCATCTATCTATTATCTATCTATCTATTAGATATCCCTCTATCTATCCCTCTATCTATCTATCTCTCTATCTATTATCTATCTTTCATCTATCTTTCTATTATCTATCTATCTATTAGATATCCCTCTATCTATCCCTCTATCTATCTATCTCTCTATCTATTATCTATCTTTCATCTATCTATCTATTATCTATCTATCTATCCCTCTATCTATCTACCTATCTATCTACCCCTCTATCTGTCTTTTGGTTTTTTAATGTTGAATTAATAAAATTATGTATTTTATCATTGTCTATAGCTATTCTGTGTGAATCGGGTTGTTTTTTTTAGATACATAAAAGAAAACAGATAATAGAGAGATAGATAACAGAAAGAACATATAGAATAGATAATAAGAAAGAACATATAGAATAGATAGAAATAAATAACAGAATAGCTTAATAGCTTAAGGGATAGCTATTTTGGCCAGCTGGTTTTTTTTTTGTTTTTTTTTGTAATTTAGTTAAAAAAATGACGTGGGGTCCCCCCCATTTTTCATGTCCAGCATGATTCGGGGAGGAGGGGAAATCAAGAGGGGTGGTTTCTCCTCCCCGGACCTATGGACGCCGGATGCGTTTTTTTGCACTGCGCCGGTTTGAGCAGTGCGGCTCAATCCAGCTCAAAAACCTATGCAACGGATGCGGTGAAAAAACGGATCCGTTACATAAGTTTTTCCATGCGGCCCTTCCGGTTTCTCACGGATGCGGCTTGATACTGAGCATGCGCAGTGCAAAAAAAACGCATCCGGCGTCCACAGGCATGCATTGTAAATGCGTTTTTTTCGCCACACAAAAAAGTGCCAGGCAACGTTCCATCTGGCGACGCATCGGCTAAATATGCCACATCCGGCAAAAAACGGTCACAATGCAAGGCCATGCGGCACAATACGGCGCTAATGCAAGTCTATGCGGGAAAAAATGCAACCGGCGGCAAAAAAAAAACCCGTTGCATTTTTCTGCAGAGCGCCGTATTGTGCCGCAGAGCAAAAACCGGATGTGTCAGTTTTTTGCAATCGGACACAATCCAGTTTATTAATTAGCAAACTTGTCCCAACTAAAGGCCCCGTCACACTAAGCAACATCGCTAGCAACATCGCTGCTAACGAACAACTTTTGTGACGTTGCTAGCGATGTTGCTGTGTGTGACATCCAGCAACAACCTGGCCCCTGCTGTGAGGTCGTTGGTTGTTGCTGAATGTCCTGGGCCATTTTTTAGTTGTTGCTCTCCTGCTGTGAAGCACACATCACTGTGTATGACAGCGAGACAGCAACAACTAAATGTGCAGGCAGCAGGAGCCGGCTTCTGCGGAGGCTGGTAACCAATGTAAACATCGGGTAACCAAGAAGCCGATATTTACCTTTGTTACCAGCCTCCGCCGCTCTCACTGCCTGTGCTGCCGGCTCCTGCTCTGTGCACATGTAGCTGCAGGACACATCGGGTTAATTAACCCGATGTGTGCTGTAGCTAGGAGAGCAGAGAGCCAGCACTAAGCATTGTGCGCTGCTCCCTGCTCTGTGCACATGTAGCTGCAGGACACATCGGGTTAATTAACCCGATGTGTACTGTAGCTAGGAGAGCAGGGAGCCAGCGCTAAGCATTGTGCGCTGCTCCCTGCTCTGTGCACATTTAGCTGCAGCACACATCGGGTAATTAACCCGATGTGTGCTGTAACTAGGAGAGCAGGGAGCCAGCGCTCAGTGTGCGCTGCTCCCTGCTCTCTGCACGTGTAGCTGAGTGCGCTGATAACCAAGGTAAATATCGGGTTGGTTACCCGATATTTACCTTAGTTACCAAGCGCAGCATCTTCCACGCGGCGCTGGGGGCTGGTCACTGGTTGCTGGTGAGCTCACCAGCAACTCGTGTAGCGACGCTCCAGCGATCCCTGCCAGGTCAGGTTGCTGGTGGGATCGCTGGAGCGTCGCTTAGTGTGACATCTCACCAGCAACCTCCTAGCAACTTACCAGCGATCCCTATCGTTGTTGGGATCGCTGGTAAGTTGTTTAGTGTGACTGGACCTTTACATCAAGGAGCATCACTCCACTTACACAATCTAAGGGGCACTTTGCACACTGCGACATCGCAGGCCGATGCTGCGATGCCGAGTGCGATAGTCCCCGCCCCCGTCGCAGCAGCGATATGTGGTGATAGCTGGCGTAGCGAAAATTATCGCTACGCCAGCTTCACACACACACTCATCTGCCGTGCGACGTCCCTGTGGCCGGCGACCCGCCTCCTTGTTAAGGGGGCGGGTCGTGCGGCGTCTCTGCGACGTCACACGGCAGGCGGCCAATCGGAGCGGAGGGGCGGAGATGAGTGGGATGTAAACATCCTGCCCACCTCCTTCCTTCCGCATATCCTACGGAAGCCGCGGTGACGCCGGTAGGAGATGTTCCTCGCTCCTGCGGCTTCACACACAGCGATGTGTGGTGTGCTGCCGCAGGAGCGAGGAACAACATCGGACCGTCGCGTCAGCGTAATTATGGATTACGCCGACGCTGCACCGATGATACGATTACGACGCTTTTGCGCTCGTTAATCGTATCATCCAGGCTTTACACACTGCGATGTCGCATGCGATGCCGGATGTGCGTCACTTTCAATTTGACCCCACCGACATCGCACCTGCGATGTCGCAGTGTGCAAAGTGCCCCTCAGCCTTATCTCATGATTGTTACAATCAAAAGATACTCCGAGTGTATCAATGCACAATAAAGAATTCCATAAGCTTTTTTAGGATAAAACCCAATAATAATAACGATTTGCAATACTTGTGCTTTATCTGACTGAAAATACCGATGCGTGTTCAAAACGGTGGCATATTTCTGTCCTTCAACAAGGTGTGTCTCCCTGTTTATTTTAATATTTATATGTTTGATTGCCTAATAAAGTTTTGGGTTTTATCCTAAAAAAGCTTATGGAATTCTTTATTGTGCATTGATACACTCGGAGTATCTTTTGATTGTAACAATCATGAGATAAGGTTTAAGACAATCCACTTTGTGCCTGGTGCGACGGATACGTCTCTGATTGTGTAAAAACTGAGGTGACGGATCCCATTTTTTTTTTCTTTGTTTTTAGGCTGAGAGAGAGAGACCCCACCATCCCCGCACATACACCGGCACTCCCCCCACCCACCATCCCCGCACATACACCGGCACTCCCCCCACCCACCATCCCCGCACATACACCGGCACTCCCCCCACCCACCATCCCCGCACATACACCGGCACTCCCCCCACCCACCATCCCCCCACATACACCGGCACTCCCCCCACCCACCATCCCCGCACATACACCGGCACTCCCCCCACCCACCATCCCCACACATACACCGACACGCACCATCACTGCACATACACCGGCACTCCCCCCACCCACCATCCCCGCACATACACCGGCACTCCCCCCACCCACCATCCCCACACATACACCGACACGCACCATCACTGCACATACACCGGCACTCCCCCCACCCACCATCCCCGCACATACACCGGGACTCCTGCACGCACCATCCCTGCACATACACCGGCACTCCCGCACGCACCATCTCCGCACATACACCGGCACTCCTGCACGCACCATCACCGCACATACACCGGCACTCCCGCACGCACCATCACCGCACATACAGCGGCACTCCTGCACGCACCATCACTACACATACACCGGCACTCCCCCCACGCACCATCACCGCACATACACCGGCACTCCCCCCACGCACCATCACTGCACATACACCGGCACTCCCGCACGCACCATCACCGCACATACAGTGGCACTCCTGCACGCACCATCACTACAGATACACCGGCACTCCCCCCACTCACCATCACCGCACATACACCGGCACTCCCCCAACGCACCATCACCGTACATACACCGGCACTCCCGCACGCACCATCACTACACATACACCGGCACTCCCGCACGCACCATCACTACACATACACCGGCACTCCCGCACGCACCATCACTACACATTCACCGGCACTCCCGCACGCACCATCACCGCACATACACCGGCACCCCCCCACGCACCATCACCGCAAATACACCGGCACTCCTGCACGCACCATCACTGCACATACACCGGCACTCCCACACCCACCATCCCCGCACATACACCGGCACTCCCGCACGCACTGTCACTACACGTACACTGGCCCTCCCGCACGCACCATCACTGCAAATACTCCGGCACTCCCGCACGCACCATCACTGTACATACACCGGCACTCCCGCACGCACCATGACCGCACATACACCGGCACTCCTGCACGCACCATCACTACACATACACCGGCACTCCCTCACGCACCATCATTGCAAATACACCGGCACTCCCGGGGGAGTTAAAGGGGTTAACCAGAAGCACAATGTTATTAAAGATAATTTGTCTAATAGAGTAGATCTTACAGTATATGTAATGTGCAACTTTTACCTATTGTAGATTAAGGTGTCAGATCTGCTTTAGAATAGAATTTTGTTGCTTTAAAATATTCTAATTTAAAATAAATACTACCAAGTTTGCATTAAGAATATTTTATATTTTTTCTGTTTATAATTATTGTTTATAAAACAATGTGATCGGCAGTGCTGAATGGGTGTGGATGGGGAGTGGTTATGGGCGTGACTAGTTGTGAAATGGGTATGGTTAGGGGCGTGGCCTAAAATCGCCGTGGCGCACACATAGCGTGACACACAGTTTGGCCCTCTTTCCTTTCTTGGAAAGTTTGGAGGTATGTGTCTGTCCTCAGAAATAAAAATGGACCCCAAAATGTGTTGTGTAATTTCTGCCAATACCCTTGTGAAAATGAGAAAATTGGAACTAAAGCAAAATTTGTATGTCAATGTGTGTTTTTATTTTCACGGCTCAATGTTATAAAACTTTGTGAAGCATCTGGGGATTTATGGTGCGCACCACGTATCTAGATGAATTCCTTGAGGGGTTTAGTTTCCAAAATGGGGTCACTTGTGGGAGTCTTCACTGTTTGCACATCAGGGGCTCTACAAATGCAGCATGCTCTCTGGAATAGATAGCAAATTCCGCTCCATCCCTTCCAGACCCCACCTTGCGCTCGCACATCGTTTTTCCACTAAATATGCAGTATCAACATACTCAGGAGAAATAGGACAGAATTCTATGCTCCATATTATTTCTCCTGTAACCCTTGTGAAATGGAACAATTTTTTGCTAAATAAACACATTTTTGTGCGAAAAATTAAAATGTTAATTTAATGTTCAAAATTGCTTTAATTAGTGTGAAGCATCTAAAGGGTAAATAAGCTTCTTGGATTTGGTTTTGACTACTTTGAGGGGTGCAGTTTTTTAAAGCTGTCACGTTTAAGTATTTTCTGTCACATTGGCCCCTTAAAGTCACTCCAAATGTGAAGTGGTCCCTAAACAAAAAATTAGTTTGAGAAACTTTTAACCCATCTAGATTACTGAGAAGCAAATTGTTCCAAAACTGCTGCTGTTGTAAAGCAGATGTAAATGATGCTTATGACCTCACTGAGGAGAAGATGGAGAAATCTGACCGCCCTCGGATGGCAATGTGTCCCTCGCACCATAGACCTGAATGAGTCTTATCCGATTGAATGGCAAATTGTAGCCGGCACCAAGAGGTTCTGTCAGTAAAACAACAAATTGGGCCTCAGCACTGGCCCTCTGAAAAACGTTGGGCCGAGTGCTATTCAATAAAAAATCCGCTAGCACTCGTCCAGCTAATCCGGTGGCGTGAGCCCTTCCATCCAATATTGCAGTGTCTCAGCAACTTCAGGTTGGGCGACGTAAAACAGGAACAGAAATGTAAATGAGGCCGAATGTAAAGATTGTATCTCATCAATATCTATGTCCACTTTAATTTTTAGGTATGAAGAAGAAAATAAAAGCCGGAAAAGATGGCGAGAGCAGACAGGAGGTAAGAAATCAATAAATAGCAACCAATGTATTTGTGTAAAAGGGGTTGTCTGTATAGATAGTCTGGCCGTATGTGAGTGATGATGTGACTGTGCATGTTGTCACCATTTCCAGGTTCCTCAAGTCGTTCCTTGCTGACTAGTCTCATCTGCCTTATCTCAATTCTCTTGTGATTGGTAGCCGGGGGTGAGGGACATAGTCCAGCACCCGCCTGACACGCTACAGAAAAGGGGTTTGCAGTGTGTGTTTGGGTTGGTGCTGTGGTGCGATACCTGAGTAACCGGGTACTTCTGGGCTGTCAGTCCGCTGCTGCTGCTGCTCCAAGGAACATGCTGCAGATTCACTCCCATAAGAATAAAGTCCACACTTGGGCCAGCTATAAAACACTTTGTCTTTACTGTCACCAGTGTCTTGGAAACACCAATCTTCCCCATAGGAGAGGCACACATATTTCACAGGCATTGTTTCACAGTTCAACATGGCTCTCCCCATCACGGCTGTTCTCAGGGTCTCACCGGCATGAGAGTTTCTTCTCTACACTTCACTGTTCTCTGAAAGGCTATCTTCTACCGGGTTGCATCCGAGGATCCCAATCCTGCAGTGACGGTGACTGTCTGAAGACTAAGAGGTACTTTGCACGTTGCGACAACGCTACTGCGATATCGGTGGGGTCAAAACAAAAGTGACGCACATCCGGTAGCGACGTCGCAACGTGTAAATACTAGGAGCGGAGATGAACGAGCGTGAAACAGTCAAAAATCGCTGATCTGTGTCACGTCGTTCATTTCCATAATGTCGGTGCGTCCGCAGGTAAGATGTTGTTTGTCATTCCTGCAGCGCCACACATCGCTGTGTGTGAAGCTGCAGGACCAACAAACATCTCCTTACCTGCATCTGCCGTCCACCGGCTATGCGGAAGGAAGGAGGTGGGCGGGATGTTTACATCCTGCTCATCTCTGCCCCTCCGCTTTGATTGGCCGGCCGCTTTGTGACGTCGCTGTGACGCCTAAAGCACCTCCCCCTTAAAGGAGGGTTTCCTCGGCAGTCACAGCGACGTCGCCGACCAGGTATGTGAGTGTAAAGCTGCCGTAGCGATAATGTTCGTTACGGCAGCTCGCACTACATATCACAGGTGCGACGGGGGCGGGTACTATCGCGCTCGGCATCGCTATCATTAGCTAGCGATGTCGCAGCGTGCAAAGTACCCCTAAGGTCCTTACAATAACCGCACTATTCACTTTATCCTTCTTGGCGCTATTCTAGTTCACGCTCTACTTCCAGGCTACCTCTCTGTAACATAATGCTTCAGTTCACCAGCTTCTGATTTCCTCCTGCCCAATGCTTCTGCCTGTTTCTCTACCGCTGCACCACTCAGCTGCTTCTTCACACCATCTCTGGCACTATCTGACTAAGGCTATGTCCGCATGTTGCATTATTTTCTTATGTATTGGTTGCGTTTTAAACTGCATTGTGTTATTTGACAAACTGCATGCGTTTTGCTTCCCCAGCAAAGGCTATGAGAAATCAGAATTTCCATCTGCACGTTGCATTCTTTTTGTCAGCGTTTATTTTGACATATATTTCTCAAAATCTTTGACCAAAAAAAGCAGCATGTTCATTCTTTTTGCGTTTTGGTCATGTTTTGTCACCCATTGAAATGAATAAGGTATGTCCAAAATGCAACCAAAATGTTAGCTGTGCGTTTCCACTGCTTTTTGGTTGCATTTTGTATGCATTTTTTGTCAACAAAAACGCAGGTCACCAACTTTTCTCCATTCTCTCTCTGTCTCTCTCTGTCTCTCTCCGCTTCATACTCACCATTTACTGGCGTAGGTGTCACGCTACTCCTGCAGCGCCTTTCCTCTGCTTCTGAAAGTGCCGACCGCTCATTAGGCTCATTTCATATTGACTGCTTCCCCGCCCACCGACGCCTATGATGGGGCGCGTCTGACTGCAACCAAATGCTGAGTGTCAGCTGTCTGACTACAACCAATCACAGATGCCGGTGGGCGGGTCTATATCATATAGTAAAATAAATAAATAATTAAAAAACAAACAAACAATAAATGGCGTGTGGTCCCTCTCCATTTTGAAACCCAACCAAGATAAAACCTCACAGATGAGGGATGGTATTCTCAGGCTGGGAGACCCACGTTATTGGGAGCCCCCTAGTATAAAAATATCAGCCAACCGGAATTGCCGCATCCGTTAGATGTGACAGTCCCAGCACTTTACCCAGATCATCCTGATTGCCCTGGTGCGGTGGCAATCCGGGTAATAAGGAGTTAATGGAAGCCCATGGAAGCCTCTAAGTCCTAGATTAGTCATGGCAGGCGTCTATGAGACTCCCCCTCATCACTAATTTGTAAGTGAAAGTAAATAAACACTAACACAGAAAAATCCTTTATTTCAAATAAAAGACAAAAAAGCTGTTGCACAGCTTCTAGCTTCCCAGTTGCAGAACAAAGTTCACAGAGCAGATTACATGGGATAACAAGCTCTTTACTTCTGAGAGAACATGAGGTAATGATTTGCACAGTCATACAGCATTGCATCAGGAAGTGAAAAACGAAACCAGGAAGAAAAGAAAAGACTTTTTACAATACAGTGAGTAAGGAAACTTTACACAACATCGCCATCTACCGTTAGATCAGCATAAAGTCCTCCGTCACACATATACAAAGAAGTCCTCATCTGTTGCATATACCAACAAAAGCACTCTCTTTCATCACTTTATTAACCTTCCAACCTTCCCACCAGGTCGGACATAATCCACACAAGGTCCCACGACGCTTCCAGCACTGCTAAATCTGACCCTCACAGCGAGCGCCATAGAACAAAACTGCCCGCTGTGAGGTTCAGGCCGCAACTGAAGTGAGTAGCGCTATCAGCAGTGACGTCACTCAGGTTAGCTGCTGCCACAGCTGGAGTCCTCCATCTGTGACAGCATATCACCCGAGTGACTGAAGTGAGCTACGCAATCAGCGGTGCTGTCACTCAGGTGATTTCCGGTCACAGCAGGAGTCCTCCACCCGTGACGGCAAATCACCCGAGTGACTGAAGTGAGCAGCACGATCAGCGGTGCCGTCAATCAGGTGATTTGCGGTCATAGCTGTAGTCCTTCAGCCAGAATTGGTGCAATGTTAGGCTGGAAAGGGCCAAATAACGATGGCCCTTCCCACCCTAATAATATCAGCCCCAGATTGGCTGCTGTACCTTGGCTGGTTTTAGAAAAATGGGGGTGACCGCATGTCATTTTTTAAAAAGAAAAAAAAAAATCACTAAAAAAAGTGTGGGATCTCCTCTATTTTTCAGAACCAGCCAAGGTACAGCACACAGCTGAGGGTTGCAGCCCGCAGCTTCTGCTGTTCCTGTGCTAGATAAGAAAAATAGGGGGGCCCCAATTCAATTTTTTTTACCCCAAAAAATAAAAAAAACAGCTGGAAAAGCTAGCTGTCACTCTTTCGAGCTATTCTGTTATTTCTTTCTATCTATTCTATATATTCTTTCTTATTGTCTATTCTATATATTCTTTCTATCTAACTATTATTTTTATTTTTTTCTATCTCTTCTATCTATCAATTATCCTAATCTATCATATTTTATTTCTCCTTTAAAAAACTCACCCTGTCAAAAACGCATCCAAAATGCTTGCGTTTTGGATGCATTTTTTTTTGTCAAGCGCAGTGTTTGCAATTGTCAAAGTCTGCCAGAGGGTGCAATTTTTTTTGTCAAATCAAGAACGCAAGTTGCACACATACCCTTACTAACTCGGGAACTCCCAACCCCTATGCTATGAGGCCTGCTACACCAAAACTCCTAGTCCTGCATCTCTTGTGCAAGACTCCCTCCTAGCAAATAGGGAGCCCAATGCCACCTTGTCACAGCGACAGAATTGTGGCACAACTCACATAAAACTTACACAATATACATTGGCAATGCAGCGCACGATGTCTTCAGGGGAGTACTGACCATGGGTAACCCTCTTATATCCCTCCCCTCTTTAACCTTGGTCATTCCCGACCAACTGGGCATCTGAAAAACATAAAAGCATGCACACATTCTACACTTAAAACAGTATCAAAACATTTCTTGATTTAAACATGAGGACTGTGGCCAACAACAGTACCCCACTCAGTCCAAGGAAGCAGTCTCTTTGTTTGGGACTTTGATTACCCACAAAATTGTTTTGTCATTATCTCCCACCAACTGCAAAGTGGGGGGCATATTTCTTTAAGAAAAATTCATCCACAAAGTTCTGGGGGCACAAACTGAAAAACACTGTCCTGTTTCCTGACCTGGCCAGCACATCGGGTCATCCGTTTCACTTTTCCCTCCTCCATGCTGCACAGGATAGGGCTCAGTCTCTCAGGGGCCATGGACTTTTCCCCCCATGGACTTTGTCCTGAAACAGGACAGGACTAAGTCCAGGGGGCAACGTCCATAAACAGGACATGATTAGTCCACAGGGGCAAAATGGGCCAAGTCCATGAGAGCTGCAAGGGACTCCTGGGCCGAAGTCACAGTCTTCCTCCTGCCCCAAGGGCTGGCAGAGTTCCCAAATCCAGCAGGGGGGCGCAACATGTGCCGAGCTTGGATTGGGGGGAAACAAAAAAACACACAGTTCAGACCACGAGGGGTATTACAACATCCCTCCACAATAATCAAAAGCAAAAACCTGGCCTTGTCCGGCCGCGAGGGTTATCATATTATCCCTTGGCTCACACAGGGCAACATCTCAGCCCAACAGAGGCTCATGGCCTTTAAAGGGGTTATCCGGCTTAATTTGCTTTTTTTTTATTATTTCCCTATGGGGCTACATTGGGGCAGGTAAGTAGATAGAGACCACTTACCTGCCCTGCTGTCAGCCCCTCTCCCCCGGCTCAGAGCGGTCATGTGACCGCTCCTGCCGCGATTTTGCTGCTTCCGGTCATTTCATGTCTACATGGGCAGGGCCATGTTGACATGCAAATGTGGAAACAGCATGTCGCCTCCTTGCTGGGCTGTACAGTGCGATGAGCCCCGCCCCCCTTCCCTGCACCCTCCCACACATTCCCCCGCACCTCCCCCTGCACTGCTGTGGGGGTCCGTGACCTGGCGGCGGGGCCTGGCGGCAGCTGCCATGGTGTCAGCTCCAGCACCGGCCCCCCTGCTCAGGATCACACATTCAAATATACCGGCATCACAGATCACAGATGCCGGTACATTTGAAAGTGCTGATGAGAAGCAGCGCAGCGCTGCTTCTCATCTTGCACGCTGTCTGAACTCTCTTCAGCACAGCGGTGAAGTCACCACTGTGCTGATATGTCTAGAGCACAGACAGCGCGCGAACGTGCAGGAGCGGCGGGGACCGATGACGGGTGAGTATGTACTCCCTATGGGGTGGTGTGTGTGTGTGTGTGTGTGTGTATGCGGTGCACAGCCCGATGTGTGTGTGTGTGTGTGTATGTATGTTTGTGTATGCGGTGCACAGCCCGATGTGTGTGTATGCGGTGCAGAGCCTGATGTGGTGAGGGGTGCAGAGCCCGATGTGGTGTGGGGTGCAGAGCCCGATGTGGGGCTGTTATTTGCAATGCTGTAGTGTAGTGCGCTGCCCTGTAGTGCCCTGCCCTGTAGTGCCCTGCCGTGCAGTGCGCTGCCGTGCAGTGCGCTGCCGTGTAGTGTGCTGCCCTGTAGTGCGCAGCCCTGTAGTGTCCTGTAGTGTCCTGCCCTGTAGTGCTCTGTAGTGTCCTGCCCTGTAGTGTCCTGTAGTGTCCTGCCCTGTAGTGTCCTGTAGTGATCTGCCGTGTAGTGTGCTGCCCTGTAGTGTCCTGTCCTGTAGTGTCCTGTAGTGCGCTGCCCTGCAGTGTCCTGCCCTGTAATGTGCTGCCCTGTAGTGTCCTGTCCTGTAGTGTCCTGTACTGTGCTGCCCTGTAGTGTCCTGTAATGTGCTGCCCTGTAGTGTCCTGTCCTGTAGTGTCCTGTAATGTGCTGCCCTGTAGTGTCCTGCCCTGTAGTGCCCTGTAGTGTGCTGCCCTGTAGTGTCCTGTAATGTGCTGCCCTGTAGTGTCCTGTCCTGTAGTGTCCTGTAATGTGCTGCCCTGTAGTGATCTGTCCTGTAGTGTCCTGTAATGTGCTGCCCTGTAGTGTACTGTAATGTGCTGCCCTGTAGTGTCCTGTCCTGTAATGTGCTGCTCTGTAGTGCCCTGTAGTGTGCTGCCCTGTAGTGTCCTGTAATGTGCTGCCCTGTAGTGTCCTGTCCTGTAGTGTCCTGGAATGTGCTGCCCTGTAGTGATCTGCCCTGTAGAGTCCTGCCCTGTAGTGCCCTGTAGTGTGCTGCCCTGTAGTGTCCTGTAGTGTCCTGCCCTGTAGTGTCCTGTCCTGTAGTGTCCTGTAATGTGCTGCCCTTTTGTCTCCTGCCCTGTAGTGCCCTGTAGTGTCCTGTCCTGTAGTGTTCTGTAATGTGCTGCCCTGTAGTGTCCTGTCCTGTAGTGTCCTGTAATGTGCTGCCCTGTAGTGTCCTGTAGTGTCCTGTAATGTGCTGCACTGCAGTGTCCTGCCCTGTAGTGTCCTGCCGTGTAGTGATGAGAGGTCAGTGCTGGGGCAGAATATACTGACAGGGAATGTGTGTGCAGGGGGCGGACAGAGGGTGCGGCTGGACACTGGGGTGGGGCTGGACACTGAGGCCGGGCGGTGCCAGCTGTGACTGGGAGGTTTTGCACAGGAAGTGGTCATGTTTGCTGGAGCTGAATGTAAACAAGAAGCTGCACAGAATAAAGAGATAATTCAAGAGGAACAAAAGTTAGAAAACAAAAAATAACAATGTAGGGGTGATTAATATGACAATACAGCACAGATTAGCTTAAACTCAAACATTTTTGTTATGTCGGACAACCCCTTTAACTTTTTCTCACAGGAGGGCAGTCGGGAACTGGCCTCCCCGTCCACAAACTGGCAATTTTTCAATTGTCCTCAGCCACTTCCAGCCTTCTTCTTTTCTGAGGTCAACCTCTTTTTACATGCATCAATTGTATTTGGGGACATCGGGCGTCGCCATATCCATGGGTTTCTCATCCGGTCGGCTCCATCCGGGTGCTCCTGCTTCCCCCGGGGTCCTCTCCAAGTACATTTGGTAGACTTTGTCTCCGGTGATGATCACCGAGGGGGCTGCTGCAGCCACTGCAAGGGATGGCGGATGTTCTGCCTGTTTCCGCGCCGGTCATTGGGTTGTCTGGTGCTCCCTCTGTTCTCTCAGGCCCGCCGGAGCCGCTGATCTAGTTGGCTCAGCAGCTACTGCTCTCTGTCGTTTCTCCATGCGCTCCGCCTCGGCCTCCGCAGGCTGTGTCACCCCGACCATGCACCATCCCTTTCGGCATTGCAGCTTTATAAAGGTGACCCTCTCTCCCACATAGAGGGTCCGCAGCCAGGAAAGGAGAGACGGCCTGGTCACCATGGCCCGGTTGACGTAGACCTGGTGACAGGTATACTCCTCCTCGATAAAGCCGTAGCCTTTGGTCCTAGTTGAAAGTGACTTCCCAGCCTGAGGAGCATTGGCAATCGAATTTGTGCCTTTTAGGACCGTCCTTCCAGTCCCGAGCCAATGCATCCGCCTGCATTCTCTCCCTCACAACTGCCTCCTAATCCTGCAGGGTCCAAGCTGTCACCCAGTCACTTGGGGGCAGGGCTGCTGCTGGCACCTGCTCGCGTCAGGGCTCACTGCCAGGTACGTGGCTCATGGGTCTCAGCAGCATGTCTCTCCCCCTGCAGTATTTGGGAGCGGAGGCCTCCAACGGTGCGGCACCAGGTCGGAACCAGGGCACAATCGGTCCTACCTCTTCAAGGCCTGACTCCTCCTCCGACTTCAGCTCCATTTCTTCCAGGGCTGGCATGTCTGGATCATCTGCTGGGGCCTCTGTCTTTTTCTCCGGGGCTCAACCGGCCGCAGGGGCTGCTTCCACATCTTCCGGTTCCGCCATCGTCAGCCTGGCCCAGCAGTGTATTTTTAGTTCAGTGCGGACAAGACCCAGGGCGGGGTGCGCAGTGGCACCCCAGCTGACATAGATGAGTGACTCCGCTCATGAATCTGCCGGAGTTTTGCTCACCAACTGCTCCTGGAGTCATCAGCTGGATAATCCCCGGCAGCTCTCGTGGGTCTCAGGAATTCTCCGTATCTTCCTCACACAACTTTCTTTCTCCTTGACATCTCACAAAATGGCGCCAGCCGACTTAGTGACACACGTTTTGTGTCCTGGGGCCCGCCTCTTCTGGTGCCAGTGGCCTGCTGCGTCACTTGTCCATCTCGCCAGCCGCGCCCATAGCCACGCCCCTCGCTGACACTGGAGGTCACTCACCAGTAGGCGTTTCTTCGGTGACCACACCCCTCTCACCTGGGTGCATTCTGCTCCAGGACGGACCTCATCTTCAGTGCCTCCGCTCTTTATGGCTGCCACTCCTCCGGACCGAGTATGTTTTCGCACCATTGAGCGCTGTCGCCTCCCACGATGGGCAGGGTCTCTCTCCCTCTGGTCACTCGTCACCATCTTGGGGTCCACGCTGTCGTCCGCCATCTTAATTTTCAGTCTCTTTATAACACAGTCCATTCGTGGTGCCTGTTGCAGCCGCTTCGCGTCAGGTGTTCCACAAACCGCACCAGGGATTTTTATTTATTATTATTATTATTATTTATTTATAGAGCACCATTGATTCCATGGTACTGTACATGAGAAGGGGTTACATACAGAACACATATACAAGTTACAGTAGACAGACTAGTACAAAGGGAAAAGGACCCTGCCCTTGCGGGCTTACATTCTATAGGATTTTGGGGAGGAGACAGTAGGTGCGGTGTAGGTTGGGCGGCGGCTCCGCACGTTGGTCAGGCGAATAGCTGTCACTGCTGGGTTCCTCGTCGTGGCAGGTGCTATGGCAGGCAGGATGATGAAGCGGGTCCCTGGTGGATGATGAGGCTTTTATTGGCCGTTGGCACCTAAGCGCAGGGCAGTGGCGCTGGAAAGGTTGAGCCAACACAATCTCTGCTGGTTCAGGGTGTAGTTTACTCACAACTTCAGCTGCCAGCCTGGTCACACTGGTCACTGCCATGATGGGCTCAGGTTAATCCCAGATCCGGTCATGGGTGATCACTGGCATTGTGAAAGGAGAAGGAGAGAGTGAGTGTCCTATTTCTAGGGTGTCCCCCTCAGCAGTTAGGTACCCCTGCTGAGCTCCTGCTCCAACGCTCAGAGCCCAGTAAAATCCAAGTTTTCCAGAGAGATCTTGCCATAACTATGGTCTGGACTCAACTGTGTGAGTGTGTTGCGCCTTCCTCTACCACCAGTGGAACCCACCCCCCAGGTGGCTGGCTTCAGTGATCGGGAAGTCCCATAACCGTTATGACCACCCCCTTACTTGAGATAGATACAACACCTCACTTGAGGTGCAGTACCCTGTGGCGACCTGAACCTCAGGGGTGCCACACTTCCACCACACTCTTCCCTGGAATAAAGTGTCAGCAGTGACTTCTGTGCCCCTGATTGTCTTACTAGTGCAGTGTTGCCCCCAACCCCACCGTGTGCAGTTTTCCTTATGCAATCATTTATCCCCATGTGCCTCCTTCCCCCGTGCGCTGTCTTCCTAGTGCATTGTCACACCCCTATGTGCTGTTGTCTGCCCGCCATTATGCGGCCTTCATTGTGCTTTTTCTTCCCAGTGCGAGGAGCTAAGCGTCCAGACTGGCAGACACCAGTGGCGTCACCTGTGGGGCGACGCTGATGTCCTGTATCGCTGGGTATAATGACACTTCTCATTGCTCAGGACACTGGGGGAGACGCTGCACTAGGAAAACACCCAGGGAGACAGCAGTGACAGCGCTGCACATGAAACAAGTGTCACTGGTAAATCATTGTTTCAGGGAGGGGCAGACGCTGTGGAAGTGACACTGACACTGCTCCCCCCAATGCTTTGAGTATCCCAGCATGCACTGCAGTATTCAGACAAAAAATTAGGTAAGAAAAAAAACAAAGAAGCAGTTAGGGTAGATGGGGAAACGGTAGAACATTTTTACAGCCTAGTATATTAGAAAACAGCTTATATTATGGCACTAAATGTTTCAAAATTCCATGTCTGCTGGTGCGGTTTCTCTTTAAAACAATAAACCGTGCTCTACTCACTCTCCCTGGGTCCAGCACGGACTCTGCCGTTTTTGTTTGCAGCGTTAATGACACGTTGACAACCAGTCAGTGAGCTCAGCATCTTTTCTCACTGCAGACAACAGCAGCCAGCGGCAGAGATTCAGTGCTGGACCAGGGGAGGGTGAGTAAAAAGCTAGTGGTTGTAAAAACCTCTGCATCTGGGTAAGTGGGGGTGCTCTGAAAGTAGAAAACCTTATTAAAGTGGATTCCCAAGGAATTTATAATTATACCCTATCAACAAAATAGGAAACCACTTACTAATAGTGGAAAGTCCAAAGGTTAGTGGACAATGCTTTGGAAAACCCAGACAAAGCAATTAAGGCTGAACATGCACACCCCTGCTCCACTCATTGTCTATGGCACTGGTGAAGATATCTGAGCTCTTTATTGGCGATTTCCAGCAGTCCCATAGGCAATGGGCATTTCCACTATACCTGGACCACTGACATCTTTACACAATAATTCTCTACTCACGACAGATTTAACAGGCAACGTATTTCTTCACATGTCCAGAGGTATGGTGTCCATAATGAGGGATCTAGTGTCCAATGTGGGTATGAGGCCCCTTCATTCTTTCTTTCCTGACTACCGCAGTCCCGCAGGAGCTTGGCTTGGTTCTGAGCAATTGAAGAGTTTTATTAACTCCCTTTCACCACAAACAAACTTTTATAGGCCCTTGATGCCCTTTGAGTCTCTGTGTCTGGGGGGAGAGCCTATGGAAAACACCATTGCCCTGCTGTACAAAATGTTCCAGATTGAGTTGTCTGGACAGGAAGATGATGTCCCTTTCTTCTTAAAATGGGAGGTGGATTTGGGGAGACCCCTCACGCGTGAAGAACGCTCAAAAATATTACCCTTTACCCACAAGTCGTCGCTGGATGTAGCGTCACAGGAGCGGGGCTACAAAATAGTTTCTAGGTGGTATCACTGCCCCTCCAGAATTCATTCCATGTTCCCATCTGTCTCTGAAGAATGCTGGAGATGCGCAAACGATAGAGGCTCATACATCCACATGTGGTGGTCTTGTCCTCTCCTACAATATTTTTGGATAGACGTGTTTGCCCTTCTGAATAAAGTGTCATCCACTAGGTTTGAGCCGACGCCGGTACTGGCTTATCTATCCTTAAGCAATATCTCGATCGCCAACTTCAAGAGAAGTCTGTTAAGGCATTTTTTGACGGGGGCAAGGAGATTAATCCCAAGGTACTGGAGGCAGAACAAAGTGCCCTGGCGGGCTGAACTGGTGGCCGAGATTAACCAGATCTATAGGATGGAGGAGCTGGTCGGCCAGGCGTCGGACTCGGGGGAGCGAGTGTTCAGGCTGTGGGCTGTGGGTGCCGTGGATTATGTACAGAGAGACACCAGACCTGGTAATATGGCTTCAAGCCTCAGTTGGGGGCATGAGACCTCTGTGATTGTCCATTCCATAAAACAAAAGTGCCTGGGGCTGCACACGACCCAGACGAGACATCATCTTGGTCCTTCTTTTCTTTTTCCTCTCCCCCCTACATTTCTTCTTTTCTCATCTTTCTTTCCTCCTTGTACATTTTATGTTATGTTTACATAGTTAGCCCGGATTGCCATCTCAGAGACTTTGTGCATCTACTTTGCCTCCCCTTTCTAAACGAGGCTGCATACATTTTTGCATGGGGGGTGGATTATTGGTCACCCAGTGGGCATCATCTCCAAAACAAAGCTATTACATGGGTGATGATGGTCTGACCTGAAGTGTGTAATCAAAGGAATTATTATGCAAGTAGAAAAGTGTTGTATTACTTATTACCTCCAAGATTTGAGTTATTCTACTCTATATCATATGTTGCCTATCCTATAACTTGTAAACCTGTTCTTTATTTGAATAAAATCTGCTTTACACAAAAAATATACACATATTTGCTATTGCTGCGTTCAGAAATGCCCAATCTATCAAAATATAAAATCAATTAATCTGATCGGTAAAGAGCACAGGGAGAAAAAAAATTCCAAACACCAAAAGTATGTTTTTTGGTCTCTACAACATTTCATTAAAATGCAATTACAGGCGATCAAAACTTCGCATCTACCCAAAAATAGAATAATTAATAACGTTAGTTCAAGACACAAGAAATAAGTGGTTGTTGAGGACCAGATCCCGAAAAATGAGAATGCTACAAGTCATGAAAAATGGCGCAACCCTCCCCCCCCACCACTCAGATAAAAGTAGAACTATACATGTTTGTTATCTACGAACTCGTGCTCACCTAGGGAATCATACTGTCAGGTCAATTATAACATAAAGTGAACACTGTAAGTTAAAAAAAAAACACCGAAAAGCAATTGTGCAATTGCACTTTTTTTTTTTTTGCAATTTCACCGCACTTGGATTTTTTTTCAGTCTTCCAATACAACATGGGCAGAATGGTGTTACTCAAAAGTGCAATTCGTCCCGCAAAAAAAACCAAGCCCTCATATAGCTATATTGACAAAAAAATACAAAAAGTTATGGCTCTTGGAAGTAGAGGAGGAGAAAAAAAATGGAAAACCGGCGGGTGGTGAAGGGGTTAAAGAGAGCACAGAAAATCCAAAGCAAAATTGGGATAGGCGGACACCGCTAAAGACACGGCCTTACAATTTATATATAAGGGACTGGAGGGAGGTTTAGTTCTGATGGCCATTTTATGAGCTATGAGGCTGCACACAGAAAGGTGAGCAAGATGGCACTTATAAAAATTGTTCTTCATCAAACTCTGTTCTCCCAAATGAAATGTGTTGGAGGAGAGCAGCAGAACCAGCAACATAATTACTGGAAGTGGCCCAGGACAGAAGAGTGGCTTTATTATCGGAAGGGGGCAAGTATGGGGTGGAAGGGCATTATTATAAGTGGGGGCCCAGGACAGGAGGGGGGGAGGGTATTTTAAGAGGGTGCCCAGGAGAGGGCATTATTATATGAAGGGGCCCAAGATGGAGTGTGGGGGGGGCAATATTATAAGAGGGTGCCCAGGACGGGATTCGGGGAGGCATTATTATAAGAGTATCCATGAGAGTAGGGGGCACTATTATAGGGTGGGGGACATTATTATAAGAGGGTGTCCAGGAGAGGAAGGGGCCCAGGACGGAGTGGGGGGACATTATTATCAGTGGGTGCCCAGGAGAGGATGGGGCATTATTATAGAAAGGGGCCCAGTATGGGGTTGGGGGGGTATTATTATAAGAGGGTGCCCAGGAGAGGAAGGAGCCCAGGACGGAGTGGGAGGACATTATTATGAGGGTGCCCAGGAGAGGAGGGGGCATTATTGGAAGGGCCCAGGATGGGTGACAATTACTATATGGGGGAGAATGAGGAATGTTGATTGCTTTATGAGAAGTGGGGATTTTAATCCCTTCACCCCCGGGCGATTTTTCATTTTTGTTTTTTTCTCACCTTCTGAGAGCCATAACTTTATTTTTTTTCCCCATCAGTATTGCCATAGAAGGGCTTATTTTTTTGCGGAACAGTTTGTACTTTTGAATGACCTCATTTATTTTACCATGTAGTGTACTGGAAAACAGGAAAAAAAATCCCAAATGTGGAGAAATTGTGAAAAGAAGGGAATTTTGTTACTTACCGTAAATTCCTTTTCTTCTAGCTCTTATTGGGAGACCCAGACGATTGGGTGTATAGCACTGCCTCCGGAGGCCACACAAAGCAATTACACTAAAAAGTTTAAGGCCCCTCCCCTTCTGGCTATACACCCCCAGTGGGATCACTGGCTCACCAGTTTTAGTGCAAAAGCAAGAAGGAGGAAAGCCAATAACTGGTTTAAACAAATTCACTCCGAGAAACATCAGAGAACTGAAAACCGTTCAACATGAACAACATGTGTACCCGCAAACAAACCAAAAATCCCGAAGGACAACAGGGCGGGTGCTGGGTCTCCCAATAAGAGCTAGAAGAAAAGGAATTTACGGTAAGTAACAAAATTCCCTTCTTCTTCGGCGCTCTATTGGGAGACCCAGACGATTGGGACGTCCAAAAGCTGTCCCTGGGTGGGTAAAGAAATACCTCATGTTAGAGCTGCAAGACAGCCCTCCCCTACGGGGAGGCAACTGCCGCCTGCAGGACTTTTCTACCTAGGCTGGCGTCCGCCGAAGCATAGGTATGCACCTGATAATGTTTGGTGAAAGTGTGCAGACTCGACCAGGTAGCTGCCTGGCACACCTGTTGAGCCGTAGCCTGGTGTCGCAATGCCCAGGACGCACCCACGGCTCTGGTAGAATGGGCCTTTAGCCCTGACGGAACCTGAAGCCCCGCAGAACGGTAGGCTTCAAGAATTGGTTCTTTGATCCATCGAGCCAGGGTGGCCTTAGAAGCCTGCGACCCCTTGCGCTTACCAGCGACAAGGACAAAGAGTGCATCCGAACGGCGCAGGGGCGCTGTGCGGGAAATGTAGATTCTGAGTGCTCTCACCAGATCTAACAAATGTAAATCCTTCTCATACCGATGAACTGCATGAGGACAAAACGAAGGCAAAGAGATATCCTGATTAAGATGAAAAGAGGATACCACCTTCGGGAGAAACTCCTGAATGGGGCGCAGCACTACCTTGTCCTGGTGGAAGACCAGGAAGGGAGCCTTGGATGACAGCGCTGCCAGCTCAGACACTCTCCGAAGAGATGTGATCGCTACCAGAAAAGCCACTTTCTGTGATAGCCTAGAAAGTGAAACCTCCCTCAGAGGCTCGAAGGGCGGCTTCTGGAGGGCAACTAGTACCCTGTTCAGATCCCATGGATCTAACGGTCGCTTGTACGGGGGTACGATATGACAAACCCCCTGCAGGAACGTGCGCACCTTGGAAAGTCGAGCTAGACGCTTCTGAAAAAAGACAGATAGCGCCGAGACTTGCCCTTTAAGGGAGCCGAGCGACAAACCTTTTTCTAACCCAGATTGGAGGAAAGAAAGAAGGATAGGTAATGCAAATGGCCAGGGAGACACTCCCTGAGCAGAGCACCAGGATAAGAATATCCTCCACGTTCTGTGGTAGATCTTAGCAGGCGTGGGCTTCCTAGCCTGTCTCATGGTGGCAACGACCCCTTGGGATAAGCCTGAAGACTCTAGGATCCAGGACTCAATGGCCACGCAGTCAGGTTGAGGGCCGCAGAATTCCGATGGAAAAACGGCCCTTGGGACAGTAAGTCTGGTCGGTCTGGCAGCGCCCACGGTTGGCCGACCGTGAGATGCCACAGATCCGGATACCACGCCCTCCTCGGCCAGTCTGGAGCGACGAGTATGACGCGGCTGCAGTCGGATCTGATCTTGCGTAGCACTCTGGGCAAGAGTGCCAGAGGTGGAAACACATAAGGGAGCCGGAACTGCGACCAATCTTGCACTAGGGCGTCTGCTGCTAGAGCTCTTTGATCGCGAGACCGTGCCATGAAGGTTGGGACCTTGTTGTTGTGCCGAGACGCCATTAGATCGACGTCCGGCCTTCCCCATCGGCGACAGATTTCCTGAAACACGTCCGGGTGAAGGGACCATTCCCCTGCGTCCATGCCCTGGCGACTGAGGAAGTCTGCTTCCCAGTTTTCTACGCCGGGGATGTGAACTGCGGATATGGTGGAGGCCATGGCTTCCACCCACATCATAATGCGCCGGACTTCCTGGAAGGCTTGCCGACTGCGAGTCCCGCCCTGGTGATTGATGTATGCCACCGCTGTGGAGTTGTCCGATTGAATTCGGATCTGCTTCCCTTCCAGCCACTGCTGGAAGGCTAGCAGGGCAAGAAACACCGCTCTGATTTCCAGAACATTGATCTGAATGCTGGACTCCTGCTGAGTCCACGTACCCTGAGCCCTGTGGTGAAGAAACACTGCTCCCCACCCTGACAGACTCGCGTCTGTCGTGACCACCGCCCAGGACGGTGGTAGGAAGGATCTTCCCTGTGATAAGGAGGTGGGAAGAAGCCACCACTGCAGAGAGTCCTTGGCCGTCTGGGAAAGGAAGACTGTCCTGTCCAGGGATTTTGACTTCCCGTCCCATTGGCGGAGAATGTCCCATTGAAGTGGACGCAGATGAAACTGCGCAAACGGAACCGCCTCCATTGCCGCCACCATCTTCCCGAGGAAGTGCATGAGGCGTCTTAAGGAGTGCGACTGACTCTGAAGGAGAGCCTGCACCCCCGTCTGTTGTGACCTCTGCTTGCTCAGCGGAAGCTTCACTATCGCTGAGAGAGTATGAAACTCCATGCCAAGATACGTTAGTGATTGGGTCGGTGACAGATTTGACTTTGGGAAGTTGATGATCCACCCGAACGCCTGGAGAGTCTCCAGTGCAAAATTCAGGCTGAGTTGGCATGCCTCCTGAGAGGGTGCCTTGACCAATAGATCGTCCAAGTAAGGGATCACAGAGTGTCCGTGAGAGTGCAAGACTGCTACCACTGCTGCCATGATCTTGGTGAACACCCGGGGGGCTGTCGCCAGACCAAATGGCAGAGCCACGAACTGAAGATGTTCGTCTCCTATCACGAAGCGCAGAAAGCGTTGGTGCTCCGTAGCAATCGGCACGTGAAGATAAGCATCCTTGATGTCTATTGACGCTAGGAAATCTCCTTGGGACATTGAGGCAATGACTGAGCGGAGGGATTCCATCCAGAACCGCCTGGCGTTCACATGCTTGTTGAGCAGTTTTAGGTCCAGAACGGGACGGAAGGAGCCGTCCTTTTTTGGAACCACAAAGAGGTTGGAGTAAAATCCTCGGCCCCGTTCCAGAGGGGGGACAGGGATCACGACTCCTTCTGCTCTTAGAGAGTCCACCGCCTGCAGCAGGGCATCTGCTCGGTTGGGGTGTGGGGAGGTTCTGAAGAACCGAAGTGGAGGCCGAGAACTGAACTCGATTCTGTACCCGCGAGACAAAATGTCTGTTACCCACCGGTCCTTGACCTGTGACAGCCAAATGTCGCAAAAGCGGGAGAGCCTGCCACCGACCGAGGATGCGGAGGGAGGAGGCCGAAAGTCATGAGGTAGCCGCCTTGGAAGCGGTTCCTCCATTTGCTTTCCTGGGGCGTGAGTGAGCCCGCCAGGAATCTGAGCTCCCTTGTCCTTTCTGAGTCCCTTTGGACGAGGAGAATTGGGGCTTGCCCGAGCCTCGAAAGGACCGAAACCTCGACTGCCACTTTTTCTGTTGAGGTTTACTTGCTCTGGGCTGTGGCAAGGAAGAGTCCTTACCCTTGGACTGTTTTATGATTTCAGCCAATGGCTCACCAAACAGTCTGTCTCTAGATAATGGCAAGCTGGTTAAGCATTTTTTGGAACCAGCATCTGCTTTCCAGTCCTTTAACCATAAGGCTCTGCGCAAAACCACAGAATTGGCGGCCGCCATAGAGGTACGGCTCGTAGACTCTAGGACAGCATTGATAGCATAGGTCGCAAACGCAGACATTTGCGAAGTTAGGGACGCCACCTGTGGTACTGCTGGATGCATGATAGCATCCACCTGTGCTAAACCCGCTGAAATAGCCTGTAGTGCCCACACGGCCGCGAATGCTGGAGCAAACGACGCGCCGATAGCTTCATAGACAGATTTCAACCAAAGGTCCATCTGTCTGTCATTGGCATCTTTAAGTGAAGCGCCATCTTCTACTGCGACTATGGATCTAGCCGCCAGCTTGGAAATTGGGGGATCCACCTTTGGGCACTGGGTCCAGCGTTTGGCCACTTCAGGGGGAAAAGGATAACGGGTATCCTTAGAACGTTTAGAGAAACGCTTGTCTGGATGAGCGTCGTGCTTTTGGATTGATTCTCTGAAGTCAGAGTGGTCCAAAAAAGCACTTAATTTACGCTTGGGATACAGGAAATGGAACTTCTCCTGCTGTGCAGCTGCCTCCTCTGCAGAAGGGGCTGGGGGGGAAATATCCAACAGTCTATTAATCGCCGATATAAGGTCATTAACCATGGCGTCACCATCAGGGGCATCCAGATTGAGAGGGGCCTCAGGATTAGACTCCTGATCACCGTCCTCAGTCTCATCACAGAGAGACTCTTCTCGCTGAGACCCTGAGCAGTGTGATGACGTCGAGGGTCTTTCCCAGCGAGCACGCTTAGGCTGCCTGGGACTGTCATCTGAGTCAGAGACTTCAGCCTGTGATGCTTGAGACCCCCTTGAAGTACGGATTAGTTCCAACTGAGGGGGACCAGTGAGCATAGCCACAGCGGTGTCCATAGTCTGAGGAACTGGCCTGGCCTGCAAGGTCTCCAGGATCCTTGTCATAGCCTCAGACATTTTATCAGCAAACACTGCAAAGTCTGTCCCCGTCACCGGGGCAGGGTTCACAGGCGTCTCTGCCTGGGCTACCACCACAATAGGCTCTGGCTGGCGAAGTGCCACTGGGACTGAACATTGCACACAATGTGAATCATTGGAGCCTGCTGATAGATTAGCCCCACATGCAGTACAAACAGTGTACACAGCCCGTGCCTTGGCAGCCTTGCGTTTTGCGGATGACATGTTGCTGCGTCCTCAGAGCAGTACAGAGTGTCCAGACAGAAGCGACCTTACAGTGCACTATATAAATATATATATATATATATATATATATATATGGTACCAATAAAGAAGTACACTAATATATCACTGAGGCACTAGTGGGGCCTGCACTACTGTGCAGCTTACCACCCGCTTAGGAGCGGTGTGTGGTCGCCAGAAATCCCTCTAGTCTGGGTCTCCCAGAGCCTGCTGCCTCCTTCCAGCCAGATCGCATGTGTAATGGCTGCCGGCGTCCTTGTGGAGAGGGGGGGCGGGCCCTGGGCGTACACCGACGAAGAGCGGGAAGTCTGCTTCCCCTTGTGCCTAGTGAGAGGGCTGGAGCATGTAAATAAGGCTCCAGCCCTCGGCGCAGCCATTGAGCAGCGTCTCTCCCCTACCCTGATTGACAGGGTGGGGGCGGGAACGAAGCGGCGCTAGGCCGCAGAAGCCGGGGGCTAAAGTTAAAAACGCCGCCGCCGTACAAGCGCGGTCGGCGCCAAGCCCCCGGCGCACTACAAGTCGCAGCTGCGCCGCCGCTCCAGGAGCGGTCGGCGCAGTAGTTCCCAACATACAATCGTCACTCAGCAAAGCTGCAGTGACCTAACCCCCAGCGTACAGCGCCACTGTCCCCGGCGCACTATAACGCTCAGCAAGCCCTGAGAGTGTCCGTGCCTGCCGGGGACACAGAGTACCTGAAGTTGCAGGGCCATGTCCCTGAACGGCACTCCCGCTCCCAATCCAGCAGGTTCTATGGGTCTGTGGATGGAGCCCGGCCCCAGGGCTTGGGGGCCGGCAGGATCCCACTTCCACAGAGCCCCTCAGGGGGATGTGGAAGGAAAACAGCATGTGGGCTCCAGCCTCCGTACCAGCAATAGGTACCTCAACCTTACAAGCACCATCACGGGTGAGAAGGGAGCATGCTGGGGGCCCTATATGGGCCCTCTTTTCTTCCATCCGATAGAGCCAGCAGCTACTGCTGACTACAAACAGTGGAGCTATGCGTGGATGTCTGACCTCCTTCGCACAAAGCAGAAAACTGGTGAGCCAGTGATCCCACTGGGGGTGTATAGCCAGAAGGGGAGGGGCCTTACACTTTTTAGTGTAATTGCTTTGTGTGGCCTCCGGAGGCAGTGCTATACACCCAATCGTCTGGGTCTCCCAATAGAGCGCCGAAGAAAAGGGAAATTCCACAATGGTGTGTGGTGTTTTTTTTTTCTCCTTCCACTTGTTAACTATATAGGAAATCTGATCTAGCAGTATTATTCCCTAGGTCAGTACACATTTGTAGATACCAAACATGTATAATATTAGTTTTTATCTAAATGGTTAAAAAAATTCAGAAGTTTGTTCAAAAAAAGAATTGCGCTTTTGTTGCAATTTTCTGAGACCCGTAGCGTTCTTATTTTTCAGGATCTGGGACCCAGTGATAGTTTATTTTTTGCGCCTTGAGCTTATGTTTTTAATTTATTCCATTTTCAGGCACATGTAATGTTTTCATTGCCTGTAATTGTACCGCCCCGCGAGCTCGGCCGGCCGCCGAGCCGCTCGGATCCGTGCTCGTACGGTGGGTGGCTCGAGCTCCTCACGGACCAGGGGGTCACGTCGCTCTGCAAGGGGGTTGGCGCTACACGTGGGGACTTCGGTGGGGAGTTCCACGGCTGGGGCCGCGGTGGTTGGTAGGGGATTTAAGTTTGTGACGCCGCTCACGGGTTGTGGTGAAGGGATGGACACCACCACTGCCATTGACTAGGCCTCCCGGGGACGGTGTTGCGCAGCTTGGTGTTGACCCCTCTGTGAGTAGGGGAGTGATGGTCCCGGGGGCCCGAGGGAAGGTGCTGAGGCGATGGAGATGGGCGCGTGCTGGGTGCTGGTGTGGTACGGCGCGGTGCGCGGCCCGAAGGCACTGGTGTACTCACTATGACACAGTACACTGGAGTCTCTGGTAAACCAAACGAGGTGATGAACAGTGCCTGCAGCCGGCTGCAGCTTCTCCCTTAACAGGTTGGTGGTTTCCACCTTTCTCCTGCACCTTTATAAAAACGGCAAGACCAGAAGCAGAGCTCGTAGTGTAGCAGCAGGAAGACATCTTACCTATCGCAGCATAGTGTATCCTCCGCTGCCACCAATGGTTTACATCCGGCCAGTATATATAGTCCCTCTCTCTACCCTGTCCCTGGGCTCCCTCCACATATTCACCTCCACTATGCTGCGATAGGTAAGATGTCTTCCTGCTGCTACACTACAAGCTCTGCTTCTGGTCTTGCCGTTTTTATAACACAATGTCCTTATGTTATTGCAGGCATTTCTCTGGTGCTCTCACCATTAGGTATGTTCTTCTTTTTCCCTTTTCCCAACATTAGTCACACATCCTCTTACTTAGGCTATTTCTCTATTCCAGTACAACAAGTCCTCACGCATTGTGTGGTTTACCTAACATACCACGTATGATTGGTTATCATACTACATATACTCAGGTCGCCACTTATTGGTATTTATCCCTTATAACAGACCTATCTATGTTTCAATTTCTCCACCACATCATCACAGATTATCACCTTTGTTATTCATAAAGCAGCATCTATCCATCTCTTCATCTACCTATGTGAGCCCTATCTACACTATATGACAGTATTCTACTGGTATGTATCCAATATTTATGCCCTGTTCTCTTTGCTATTATATCAGCTCTTTATTCCAATTACCTATTCCTCATGAACTATCACTTCTCCTCCTCCCTCTCCCCTTTTTTCACAGTAACATATATTCTTCCATTCCAAAGTGTTCTCCTTGACTACTCACATGTAAGTTATACCATGCTCTATCCTTATTGACATTTTTCCGCCCTTACCAGCTATAGTCCTCTGTATATTATATATCTCTTTCCTTTCTCAGACTTCACTTTAACTTTCTGGCCTCCAAGGTGCTACTAGGAACTTTTCCCTGAACTTCATAAATACGGGTATGTCTCTCAGATCCCTCCCCTTTCCCCTCTTGCTCATTTTTTCCCTTGAGCCTTCCTGTTCTCCCTTCCTTCTTTCTCTTCTTCCGTTTCTTCCCCCTCCTTTCCCCCCTTTTTTTCCTCTCTTCCTTTTCTTTCCCCATCTTTCCTCTCCCCTTCCTTTCTTAATTTACAATTCTCTTATTCTACTCACATCTTATACGGCTGTATATATCCTCACCACTTCTTAACATTCACATTGCGACACCTTCCCCTTCCTTTCACATCTCCCCAATAGGTAATATGTTGTTTTCTCATTTTTTGACACTTGATGCCTTGTCATGATGTAATTGTAAATCATTTCTTGTTTTTTCTTTTTTGTATCATGCATGTCCCAGTACTTATCTGTCCCTGATGAAGGCTCTTGTGCGAGCCGACACGTCGGGCAGTACCGTTTAATTGTGAAAATAAAAATCATCCAAGCATACCATACCTGGATTGTCCAATTTCTCTTGTACTGTGTGCCGGGGTCCTTCCTTACTTTAAACAATATGGGACAACCCATATGATGATGTCATGTCTTTGGAAGCGTCTGATTTATTATTTCTGGTTTATTGGCAACATCTGAGTTAATTAGAGACACATCTGTGGATGTATATTCATATACACCTGAAACACACTGCTTCTTTGTGTAGCATGATGGGAAAGTCAAAAGAAATCAACCAGGATCTCAGGAAGAGAATTATGGACTTGCAGAAGTCTGGTTCATCCTTGGGTGCAATTTCCACATACCTGAAGGTGCCTCGTTCATCTGCACATACAATTATACGCAAGTACAAACAAGATGGGAATGTCCAGCCATCATTCCGCTGAGGAAGGGAACAGGTTCTGTGTACCAAAGATGAACATGCTTTGGACAGACATGTGCATATCAACCCAAGAAGAAAAGCAAAAGACCTTGTGAACATGCTGGTAAGATTGTGTAATTATCCACAGTGAAACGAGTACCGTATTTTTCGGACTATAAAACACACTTTTTTCCCCCCAAATGTTGGTGGAAAGTGGGGGGTGCGTCTTATAGTCTAAATGTAGGGCTGCGGGGAATGAGGGTGCTGCTGTGGAACGGGTCATCGGGGGCACGAGCAGGCTGTAGCAGCCTGCCGTGACCACGTGGGCCCGCTTATTTAATATGCACACCCATCATCTCGCCCATCATCTCTCAGCGCTGAAGCCGGCGCTGACTGGTGGGCGGGGTGATGGGCGGGAAATGGGCGCATATTAAACAGTCTGCCCGCATGATAGGCCCTGGCAACTACAGCCTAGAGTGATCATATGCGGCTGTATTCACTGCTCCCCGCGCATCATCATCAGCGCGGGGTGTAGTGAATCAGTATACTCACCGGCCACGATCCCTGCAGCACCGCGATGTCTTCCTGTCTGTGCCGGCGGCAGCTGTGTGGAGGCTAGCGGTGCGCACAGCAATGATGTCATCGCTGTGCGCACGTGTCCACACGCAGCCACCGCCGGCACAGACAGGAGGACATCGCGGTGCTGCAGGGATCGTGGCCGGCTCCACACTCCAGCGGCGCTGCTACTGACACAGACGGAGGAGGAGCGATGCTGCAGGGAGTTAGGTAAGGTGAGTTTGAACGTTTATTTTTTCTTTTTATGTGCCACAGGATGCGGGCTGTATACCAGGATGGGGGTATATAGCAGGATGAGGGTATATAGCATGATGGGGGTATATTATGAGCAGGATGGGGGTATATTATGAGCAGGATGGGGGTATATTATGAGCAGGATGGGGGTATATTATGAGCAGGATGGGGTATATTATGAGCAGGATGGGGGTTATATGAGCAGGATGGGGGTTTATAAGCAGGATGGGGCTTTATAAGCAAGATGGGAGTATATGAGCAGGATTGGGGTATATGAGCAGGATGGGGGCAATATGAGCAGGATGGGGTATATAAGCAGGATGGCGGTATATAGCAGGATGGAGGTATGTAGCAGGATGGAGGTATATAGCAGGATGGGGCCACATGCCAGGATGGGGTATATAGCAGGATGCGGCCATATGCCAGTATATAGCAGGATGCGGCCATATGCCAGGATGACGGTATATAGCAGGATGTGGGCTATACCAGGGTTAGGGACATATACTGTATATACAAGGCAGTAGGATCATTACTAGAAATGAGCCACCCCCCTAGAGTTCGAGTTCGGTTCGTCGAACGGAGGACAAGTTCGTCGAACGTTCGACGAACCAATTTGAACCCCATTGAAAACAATGGCAGGCAAACACATAAAAACACATTATACATGTACAAATACAGTTAATAAACATTGTCATTAAAATTACAGGTCCCCGTGACGCGTCCTGCACTCTGTCTCCCGCCGCTTTTCCTTCTGATAATCGCTGCGTCCTCCCGGTAACCAGCACTGATGATAGGATCTTCCATGACGTCAAAATAGCATGTGACCAGTCACGTGTCTATTATCTCATTGGCTACAGACTGGTAACATGGCTAGACATCATGCTAGGTCCTGTCAGTGCATCTCTCCGGTACGCGGTGCTCGTTCCAGCATCTCCGTGTACCTGCAAAATGCTCTGGCACATGGTCGGCTTCCCCGTTCCTGCATGTGGGCGCTCTTTACAGAGTCGGCCTACATGCAAGGACTGGCTGCCACAGCCGGTAAATAGCGGCACCGGGAATCACGTGATCGGAGATTGTCGTTGCTATAGTAACGGTGGCAGCTGTGACGTCACCGCTTACAGCCCGCAGCCTCTGCTCACTCACTGAGTGATTAGACTGCAAGGAGCAGCAGCGTCTTCCTCCCATGCAGTGCTGTCTAATGTAGCAGAGCTGCATGGGTTGAAGGAGAAAGAAGACAGAAGAGCAGGATCGTGGAGGGCTGACAGGGAGTAATAAACATGGAGTCTCTAATGTGTCTGTGTATTTATTTCTATTAAAGTATTTTTTCTCTGTGTGGTGTCTTTTTTTTTTTAACCCTTTATTGGAGATTCTTAATGGCCGGGTCAAACTTGCCTGACATTAAGAATCTATGGCTTAATACTAGCTAGTAAAACAAAGCTAGTATTAACCCATTATTACCCAGCATGCCACCTGGCTTCAGGGCTGCTGGAAGAGTTGGATACAGCGCCAGATGATGGCGCTTCTATGAAAGCACCATTTTCTGGGGCGGCTGCTGACTGCAATTCGCAGCAGAGGGGCCTAGAAAGCTCGGGCCAACCTGTGCTACGGATTCCTATCCCCAGCTGCCTAGTTGTACCTGGCTGGACACAAAAATTGGGCGAAGCCCACTTCATATTTTTTTTTAATTATTTCATGAAATTCGTGAAATAATTAAAAAAAAAGGTCTTCCCTATATTTTTGGTTCTCAGCCGGGTACAAATAGGCAGCTGGGGGTTGGGGGCAGCCGTACCTGCCTGCTGTACCTGGCTAGCATACAAAAATATGGCGAAGCCCACGTCATTTTTCCTTTCTCGCCTTTTCATTGGGGGACACAGACAGTGGGTTATATGGTGTCTCCAGGGGAGGCTTGACACTAGGTTTAAAAAAGAGTTAGCTCCTCCTCCCACAGCATATATCCCCAGCTAAGCGGGAACTAGTTCAGTTTTTTTATAGTGTCAGCAGGGAGGCTGACATGTCTGGACTGAGCTCCACCAGAGGTGCCTCAGGCCAGCTTATTTTTACTTTTTATTTTGTTTTTCTTTTCTTATTCATTCTATTTTTGATAGGGGCAATACTAGGGTGCCTTGCCACCCGCGTTCCCCCCGTGTACGGGCAGAGGAAACCTGGCGTGCAAAAGCCGTCAGTCTTTCCTCGCGCCCAAGTGGTCGGGTCTGCGTACCCCTCCAGGCTCCCTGGAAGCACCTCACGGAGGTAGCTCCAGAGTGTTAGGCAGAGCCGAGCATCTGCTAGCCTTGAGCCGAAGATGCGTCCCCGAGATCTCCGCATCCCAGGACCAACGCGTCTTCAGACGGAGCAAGAGCAGGTAGGGAGACGACGTGTACCCGTCCCCTGCATCCAACTGCCGCCGGAGGAGGCGCCGGTGGGGCGATGCAGGCCGTGATCCCGGGGAAGCATCATTAATTTAGCTCCCGGCGTCGGCCTGCATTCTTAGCAACGCCCCCTCCACTGCTCTAGAAGCCGCTCCCTCTAGTGGGCCGTCTCTCCCCTCCATGCTGCCAGAGAACACTGGACGCCATTACACGTGGGGAGCAGACACGGGTGAGATCGCCTCCTTGGCTCTGCAACTCTGCAGCACTATATACCGCTCTGTTCAGCGGTATATCGCTGTCTTCTAGCGGTGTGTGCCTGCTGGCTGGCGGTGTATATCAGCTTTTAGTGGTATATACTGACTGTGCCTGCAGGTATATACTGACTGTTTGGCAGTGTATGCCGCTTTACTATTGGTATATACCAGCTCTGTATAGCAGTCCCTTTTTAATACTGCTACTAGCTCCTCACCCACAGTAGTGTAATACTGCTAGAGGCTCACAGTATAATTGTACGTTTGTTGCTGACATGCGTAAAAACCGCAAGGGTGATAAAGCTTCCCAGGCATCCTCTATGGACCGGTACTATGCTTGTACCACCTGTGGAAGCTTGTTTCCAAATGGTCGAAGCTATCCACTATGCCGGGGCTGCGATGCCCCTACTACAATATCACAACAGACGTTGCCGGACCAGGGGGTCGTGCAATCTGTGGGTTCGGCCCCGGCCGCCATTCAGGCAGCACCCCCGTCTGATGAGGCTATCCCTGCATGGGCTCTTCTGATGTCTAAAAGGTTAGATGACCTGACCGCTCAGATATCCCAGCCTTCCACAGGCTCCCACAGCCTCCCCCCGGCTCAGCTCCCCCAGAGAAGCCCGCCTTCGTCTGGGGTATCATCCCCAGTACGTAAAAAGGCTGTCTCCAAAAGGCGCCATTGCGACCGCTCCGCCTCGTCTGACTCACACGATGGTCAGTCTGACTCAGACTCCGTGACCTTTAGTAGTCACGATTCCTGAGACTCTGACTCTGATTCAGATGTCCCTTCTGAGTCTAGGCATATGGAAGACACTTTAATAGCGGCTGTCAATCACTCTCTGTCGATTTCTGATCAGCCCTCGGACCCGACTTCTCAGTCGGCAATCAAGCGAGCCAAGAAGCCTCCTAAGTCCTTTGCCCAGGATCCGATTTTTCATCAAATCATATCTAAACGGTGGGATCACCCTGATAGGAGGTTTAACAAAAAATCCTGCTCTTCATTCGCTTATCCCTTTCCTCCGGAAATGGTTAAGCCCTGGTTGGTACCCCCCGTTGTGGATCCGCCAGTATCCAGACTGGCTAAACACACGGTTATGTCTGTTTCAGACAACGCGTCTCTCAAGGACTCGTCCGACCGCGCAGTTGAGGCTGCGGTCAAATCTATTTTCCAGGCTTCGGGCTCCTCTCTGCGCCCCCTGTTTGCCATGACATGGGTGGCAAAAGCTATGAGCGTGTGGAGTAGGAACCTCCGCAAGTTGCTTCGCCCTTTCAATATTCCTCCGGAGGCTCTTGAGATTCTTGATTTGTTCTCTCTCGCCTCTAATTATTTGCTTCACGGCTCCCTAGATGCAGCTAGCTGGTCAGCCCTAACGGCAGCCAATGCTGTCTTCGCCCGCAGGGTTCTGTGGCTAAAAATATGGAATGCGGACAGTGCCTCCAAGAAGTTCCTGTCCACACTTCCCTTCCAGGGTCTTCGTCTATTTGGTGAATCCCTGGACAAGCTCATATCTGAGGCGACAGGTGGTAAAAGTACCATTCTACCACAAAAGCGACCTGTAGCCAGAAATTTCAAAAAGTCTTCTTGGCGCAGGCAGTCCTTTCGGTCTGCCCCACAAAAACCATCGGCCCACGGACCGTCACAACACTCAGATCGAGGATCCGGTCCCTCAAGGGGCTCTTCTTGGCGTTCCTACTCCAAGCAACCTAAACCCAAAGGACCTCGCACTGTACAGGCCCCCTCAGCATGACGCCAGGTATCCCGCAGATCCGACTCCTGTGGGAGGGCGGCTTCTGCTTTTCCGGGATATCTGGCTAGACCACACTCACGATGCTTGGATTCGAGAAATCGTCACCTCAGGTTACAAGATCGATTTCTTTTCCCTGCCGGACAACAGGTTTCTGCGTTCTCGTCTTCCAAAGTCTGAAACACAAAGCCAGGCCTTATTTCAGGCCATAGTCTCTTTACAGAAAGCAAACGTTATCATTCCAGTAACCCTGGAACAGCGCGGCAAAGGTTTCTATTCAAACCTTTTTGTCATTGCCAAAAAAGATGGCTCTGTCCGCCCTATCTTGGACCTCAAACGGCTAAACAAATTCGTACGGATTCAAACTTTCCGAATGGAATCATTGAGAGCAGTACTAGCCGCCATGGAACCTGGAGAATTCCTAGCTTCCATAGACGTTCAAGATGCTTATTTACACATCCCCATATGTGTCTCTCATCAACGGTTCCTTCGCTTTGCCGTAGGACACCGTCACTTCCAATTCAGGGCCCTCCCCTTTGGGCTGGCCACTGCGCCTCGGGTCTTCACAAAGGTCATGGCGGCCGTCATGTCCATTTTACACCCCAGAGGCATCCTGGTTGTTCCCTATTTGGAACTTCTTGTCAAAGGGAGCTCTCCTCACGTTTGCTCAGAAAGCGTGCAGATTTGCCTAGACACGCTGTCAAGGCTAGGGTGGCTTATCAACTTCAACAAGTCATCCCTAATTCCTCATCAGCGCATCACCTTTCTAGGTATGCTGATAGACACGGCCCAGTCCCGGGTTTTTCTTCTAGAAGACAATAAGTCTTCCCTGATCCGGGCCGCTCAATCCCTCCGCTCTCGCCGTCACACATCCCTTCGGAATGGAATGAGAGTGTTAGGCAAGATGGTGGCGGTCATAGAAGCCGTGTCCTTTGCCCAATTCCATCTGCGCCCTCTACAACTGCATCTTCTATCCTCCTGGGACAAGAATCCAGCTTCCCTGGACCGGTCAGTCCGCCTATCTCGGGTTGCGCTCAGCTCCCTCGTCTGGTGGACTCAAGCCTCATCCCTATCTCAAGGGAAGTCCTTCCGCCCGGTCCACTGGCAAGTAGTCACGACGGATGCCAGCCTGATAGGCTGGGGGGCGGTGTTTCTCCACCACACTGTTCACGGACGCTGGTCTCCTTCCGAGCGCTCCCTGCACATCAATGTTCTGGAGATCAGAGACATATTTTTGGCCCTTCAGAATTTTCAACCCCTACTATTGGGCCTCCCTGTTCAGATCCAGTCAGACAATGCCACGGCCGTGGATTACATCAACCGTCAGGGAGGAACTCGCAGCAAGGCAGCGATGGGGGAGGTATCCAGGATTCTTCTTTGGGCAGAGAAGCACATCCCCATTATTTCAGCCGTCCATATCCCAGGGGTAGACAACTGGGCCGCAGATTTTCTCAGCAGGCAAGGGCTAGCGGCAGGGGAATGGTCCCTCCACGAAGAAGTGTTCCATCAGATCACTCTTCGCTGGGGACTCCCGGATGTGGACCTCATGCCGTCTCGAATGAATGCCAAAATACGTCCCTTCATATCTCGGTCGAGAGACCCGCTAGCGCTCGGCTCCAACGCCCTAGTCTTTCCATGGTCACAGTTTCGCCTGCCCTACATCTTCCCTCCGTTTCCTCTCATTCCGAGAGTAATCAAGAAAATCAAAGCGGAGGGAATCCCGGTGATCCTCGTGGCCCCGGACTGGCCCAGGAGAGCCTGGTACCCAGAGCTCCTCCAACTTCTCAGCGACAGTCCCTGGCGTCTTCCCGACCGCCTGGATCTTCTGTCGCAAGGTCCAATATTCCACCAGAATACAGCACAGCTGCATTTGACGGCGTGGCGCTTGAGTCCCTGATTCTAGCCAAATCGGGTCTTTCTTCCAGGGTAGTTCATACCATGCTTAATGCTCGGAAGCCTTCCTCCACCAGCATTTACCACAGGACCTGGAAGACCTATCTTTCCTGGTGTGACCGTCATAATTGGTCGCCCCTGACCTTTTCAATCCCTACTGTTCTTGCTTTTCTGCAAGACGGTCTGGACTCGGGTCTTGCTCTCAGTACCCTTAAAGGACAAGTTTCTGCCTTTTCGTTTTTTTTCCAGAAGCAGCTGGCTTCTCGCCCTCAGGTCCGTACCTTTCTTCAAGGGGTAGCGCATTTGGTCCCTCCTTATCGCCACCCCTTAGATCCCTGGGATCTGAATCTGGTTCTGGGAGCTCTTCAGCTTCCTCCTTTCGAACCTCTGAGAGAAATCTCTCTTCAGCGACTATCTTGGAAAGTGGCCTTTTTAGTCGCTATTACCTCTATCAGGCGAGTGTCCGAACTGGCAGCTCTTTCCTGTCGCTCACCTTATCTGGTATTCCATCATGATAAGGTGGTCCTTCGGCCTTCCCTCGCCTTCCTTCCGAAGGTCGTATCCTCTTTCCACCTGAACAAGGACATTGTGTTGCCGTCATTCTGCCCAGCCCCGGTCCACTCCTTTGAAAAAGCCCTTCACACTCTCGATCTTGTCAGGGCTCTGCGGACCTACATTTCCAGAACAGCGCCGTTGCGCAAGTCCGATGCCCTTGTAACGCCCTGGCAAAGCCAGGTTGTCACAGAAAGAGTTAATTCTCCTTGGTAATCTGATCCCACACCGATGCAGCAGGACAAACCACAGCCCCCAGGGTAAGAGAAAAGCAGAGCAGAGGGGAGGGGCTGGAGCAGAGTGTTTGGAGAGACAGAGAGAAGAGAAGCCTGGAGTTGTAGCTCCCAGGCTGAAAAGTGAAGTGTGCTCCGAGAGGGCCGGGACAGGCTGTGAGTGAGGAAGGGGCCAGAGGTAGCCGGGCAGGGTAGTGGCCCCCCAGTACCTGGGTGACCCGGATCACTGCAGGGGAGTGTATTCCCCATTCCCGGCTGAGGAGAAGGAGGAAGAGAGTGGAGAGAAAGGCACCTGGCTGCAGGGAAAGAACAACAGGAGCTGCTGCACCGTGTGTGGGACACTAACACCCCGTACCGAAGGCTGCAGACACCGGCAATTCCTAGTTTACCAGTGACTCTGCGTGGAATACTTGTGAGTACGCCCGTGCCCTCGGGCACCGCACCGCAGCACTGCACCCTGCTCCCTGCTTACCCCATCACCGGGCCCCGGGACAACCAACCCCCTACCCACGGAGGGGAGAAATAACAACTAAGCTGCTCCCTGTCACCGCTCCCGGGATCCCCATAAAGAGCAGCGGTGGTGTCCACAATCACCACAACCGTGGGTGGCGTCACGGACAATCTCCCTTACCAAATCCCCTTTTACTGTGGAGCCTGGGATCACAGACCGGGTCACGCCACCGTGATACCCACAGAAGTGACCCCGTGGCCCGGATCTGAGTACCCCCTGGTCCCCGGGTGACACATTTGGCGTCACGAACAGGATCGAACCCATCCAGTTTCCTGGAGGAAGTGCGCCTTATTCTGGACTGTCAGCGGTGATCCGCTGCAAAAATTTTGAAAGTCGCCATCTTTGCCGCCATTTTGGGCGCGAAAATTTCCCGCCCAGCGCCTTCTTCCCCAAGCGGTGGGCGCGAAAAAGAGGCTCCGCCCCCTCAGAACGCGGGCGGAAGTGAAGCTCCGGAGGACCGGAAGCGAAAGAGAAACTTTAAAAGTTGCTAGAAGGACTGCTCCCGAGTACCAAGGGGGAGCAGTAGGAAGGAACTGCAGTTCATGTGACCGGGACTGTAAAGGCAGGGACGCCAGGACTTTGCCTAATTCCGTTCCTGGACAAGCAGTAGCCGCGACCCCGATGACATCTTACCCGGCTCCGGCAGTCCGCTCAGCCGCCACGGTGATGACGTCGGCTCCGGCAGTCCGCCCGGCCGCAACGGAGGTGGCACCCGATTGGAAGTCTGCCCCATATGTGGCGCCAGCCGCGCCCAGGTACCCCGTCACGGCTGTGGAGCAGCCGGAGTGCACCTGCAGAGAGGAGGAGCAGGCCAGTGAGAGATGGAGCCCTCGGCAGTTAGCGAGGCCGGTTGTAGCCGGCGCCGAGGGCATCCAGGTGGGCCTGGCTTCTGAGCAGGAGGCAGAGCACGGAACCCGTGCCCCGTACTGGGAGTGGCGGCAGCAGCAGTGGTAGCGGAGCATGGACGGCTACCCACAAGTTAAAAAGTTGACTGTTTTATGGACTGTCACCCCTGTTGAACGCCCTCAGGTTCAGGAGGAGGCCATCTGCTCCGCAGGTGCGGGGTGGCAGAACAGGTTAAAGTTTTAGAAAACGTACCTCCCGATGTGGGAAGATGTATGATTGTAATGTGTTTATTTATCCTTTTTCCAGTTTTTATAAATGTTGGTGCCTAGACGGCCCGAGGACGGGCCGTGTTTTACCAAGGGGGTGTGTGACGCCCTGGCAAAGCCAGGTTGTCACAGAAAGAGTTAATCCTCCTTGGTAATCTGATCCCACACCGATGCAGCAGGACAAACCACAGCCCCCAGGGTAAGAGAAAAGCAGAGCAGAGGGGAGGGGCTGGAGCAGAGTGTTTGGAGAGACAGAGAGAAGAGAAGCATGGAGTTGTAGCTCCCAGGCTGAAAAGTGAAGCGTGCTCCGAGAGGGCCGGGACAGGCTGTGAGTGAGGAAGGGGCCAGAGGTAGCCGGGCAGGGTAGTGGCCCCCGGTACCTGGGTGACCCGGATCACTGCAGGGGAGTGTATTCCCCGTTCCCGGCTGAGGAGAAGGAGGAAGAGAGTGGAGAGAAAGGCACCTGGCTGCAGGGGTAGAACAACAGGAGCTGCTGCACCGTGTGTGGGACACTAACACCCCGTACCGAAGGCTGCGGACACCGGCAATTCCTATTTTACCAGTGACTCTGTGTGGAATACTTGTGAGTACGCCCGTGCCCTCGGGCACCACACCGCAGCACTGCGCCCTGCTCCCTGCTTACCCCATCACCGGGCCCCGGGACAACCAACCCCCTACCCACGGAGGGGAGAAATAACAACTAAGCTGCTCCCTGTCACCGCTCCCGGGATCCCCATAAAGAGCAGCGGTGGTGTCCACAATCACCTCAACCGTGGGTGGCGTCACGGACAATCTCCCTTACCAAATCCCCTTTTACTGTGGAGCCTGGGATCACAGACCGGGTCACGCCACCGTGATACCCACAGAAGTGACCCCGTGGCCCGGATCTGAGTACCCCCTGGTCCCCGGGCGACACATTCTCTTCGTCCTCCCAGTAGGACACAAAAAGGGCAACCCGGCGTCTAAATCCACGATTTCTCGATGGATCAGGACTGCCATCTGTGAGGCATACAAAGCACGAGGTGCCATTCCTTCTCAATCTGTGTGGGCCCACTCTACACGAGCAGTGGGTGCCTCCTGGGCTATCCGCCATCAGGCTTCGGCGGCCCAACTTTGCAAGGCCGCTACCTGGTCCAGTGTGCACACGTTCACAAAATTCTACAGAGTGCATACGCATGCCTCCGCGGATGCTGCTCTTGGAAGACAAGTCCTTCAGGCGGCAGTGGCCCATTTATAAGTGGCCACTGCTCAGTTCTTGACAGTGTTTTGATATGAGTTCACTGCAGTTGCAGTTGTTAGTCAGCTATTAGTCTGATGCTATACACTGTTAATAGTTCAGTTCCCACCCAGGGACTGCTTTTGGACGTCCCACTGTCTGTGTCCCCCAATGAAAAGGCGAGAAAGGAAAGGACATTTTTGTGTACTCACCGTAAAATGTCTTTCTTGGAGCCTTTCATTGGGGGACACAGCTCCCGCCCTTGTGGTTTTGGTTATCCTTTTCCTACTGCTTTTACACCAAACTGAGCTAGTTCCCGCCTAGCTGGGGTTATATGCTGTGGGAGGAGGAGCTAACTCTTTTTTAAACCTAGTGTCAAGCCTCCCCTGGAGACACCATATAACCCACTGTCTGTGTCCCCCAATGAAAGGCTCCAAGAAAGACATTTTATGGTGAGTACACAAAAATGTCCTTTTTGGGGGGGCAAGAAACTCCTGCATACAGTCCTGGATGGAATATGCTGAGCCTTGTCGTTCTGCAGCTGCTGTCTGCTCTCCTGAATACACTAGTGAATGGAGCATGCTGAGCCTTGTAGTTCTGCTCCCCCTGCCTCTCCCTCCAGCATACAGTACTGGATGGATGATGCTGAGCCTTGTAGTTCTGCAGCTGCTATTTGCTCTCCTCCATACAGACAGACAGCAGACAGCAGCTGCAGAACTACAAGGCTCAGCATACTCCATCCAGGACTGTATGCAGGATTGCACCAGGGCAATTCGGGATCAGCGGGGTAGAGTCCCGGAACTGTCACATCTAATGGATGCGGCAATTCCAGGCGGCTGCTTGGTGATATTGTAAGGGTGGTGGGCTCCCCATAACGTGGCGCTCTCCATCCTGACAATACCAGCCTCCAGCCGTGTGGCTTTATCCTGGCTGGTATCAAAATTGATGGGAACTGCCTTTTTTTTTTTTAATTAATTCTTTATTTTACTGCACGATATAGACCCGCCCACCAGCGGATGTGATTGGTTGTAGTGAGACAGCTGTCACTCATCGTGGGGGCGTGTCTGACTGCAACCAATCATGGGCGCCGGTGGGCGGGGAAGACACGGAATACCTGATTGAATAATGAAGCAGCAGCCATTTTCAAAAGAGGAAAAGCCGCCAGGGATTTGTGACAGCCGTGCAACAAGGCGCCCGTGATTGGTGAGTAGGAAAGATGGATTGTGCTGGGGACGCAGGACGCATGCAGATACGCAACGTGCGCACGTACTTAGTGTGAAAAGCCACGCTTTTGGTGATCAAACCGTTCTCGAATGTAAGGGGCACTTTGCACACTGCGACATCGCAGGCCGATGCTGCGATGCCGAGTGCGATAGTCCCCGCCCCCGTCGCAGCAGCGATATGTGGTGATAGCTGGCGTAGCGAAAATTAACGCTACGCCAGCTTCACACACACACTCACCTGCCGTGCGACGTCCCTGTGGCCGGCGACCCGCCTCCTTGTTAAGGGGGCGGGTCGTGCGGCGTCACTGCGACGTCACACGGCAGGCGGCCAATCGGAGCGGAGGGGCGGAGATGAGCAGGATGTAAACATCCTGCCCACCTCCTTCCTTCCGCATATCCTACGGAAGCCGCGGTGACGCCGGTAGGAGATGTTCCTCGCTCCTGCGGCTTCACACACAGCGATGTGTGCTGCCGCAGGAGCGAGGAACAACATCGGACCGTCGCATCAGCGTAATTATGAATTACGCCGACGCTGCACCGATGATACGATTACGACGCTTTTGCGCTCGTTAATCGTATCATCTAGGCTTTACACACTGCGATGTCGCATGCGATGCTGGATGTGCGTAACTTTCAATTTGACCCCACCGACATCGCACCTGCGATGTCGCAGTGTGCAAAGTGCCCCTAACTCGAACTGCCGAACTTTTAGCAAATCGTTCGAGTTCGTCGAACGACTCGAACACCCCCCCAAAATCACTCGAACATGAAATTGGAGAACCATTCGACTCGGACATCGCTCAACTCTAATCATTACCAGGTTGGGGTACCTTAGTAGAGAATTTGGGGACATTAACCCCGTAACAGTGTCAACAGCAGATCCTCGCCCCATAACAGTGTGTCATGACCACATTTCTTGCTTAAAATTTTATTTTCCTATTTTCCTCCTCTAAAACCAGGGTGCGTCTTATGGTCCGGTGCATCTTATAGTCCGAAAAATACGGTACTGTATCAACATGGGCTGAAAAGCCACTCTGCCAGGAAAAAGCCATTACTCAAAAAAAACATAAGAAAGACAGATTAATGTTTGCAAATGCACAAAGGAACAAAAACAGTACATTTTGGAGACATGCCCTGTGGTCAGATGAAACTAAAATTGAACTGTTTGGCCATAATAACCATCGCTACATTTGGAGGAAAAAGGGAAAAGCTTTGAAGCCTAAGAACACCATCCCAATTGTGAAACATGGGGATGGCAGCATCATATTGGGGGTTGTTTTGCTGTAGGAGAGACTGGTGCACTTCACAAAATAGATGGCATCATGAGGAAAGATTATGTGGCAACACAGATGCAACTTCTGAAGACATCAGCCAGGAACTTAAAGCTTGGACGGAAATGGATCTTCCAAATGGACAATGACCCGAAGCTACTGCCAAACTGGTTACAAAGTGGCTTAAGGATAACAAAGGCAATGTTATGGAGCGGCCATCACAAAGGCCTGATTGCTGATGTATGTAAAGCACTATGGAATTAATTGCGCTATATAAGTGAATAAATATTCTATATTATCTCAATCCTATTGAAAATTTATGAGCAAAGCTGAAAAGGCCGGTGTAAGCAAGGTAACCAAACATGGCTCAGTTACACCAGTTCTCACAGGAGGAATGGGCCCACATTCCTACCAACTATTGTGAGAAGCTTGTGGTAGGAGATCTAAAACTTTTGACCCAAGTTATACAATTTAAGGGCAATTTTACCAAATACTAATGAAATGTCTGTAAACTTCTGAATTTTCAAAAAGTAATAAAAATGCCTTAAAACAGAGGTCTCAAACACGCGGGCCACATGAGGCCCCTTTGGCTGCTGGCCCGCAGATCCCGTGACAATCACGGCTCTATGCTGGGGGTCGGCACCAGCAGGACTTTACTGCATTTGAATCCATTTGCGGTGCTGCGCAGAGGAGCTGTCAGCTCTATTCCAGTTGCTGCTGCCTGGCAATTACATGCAAGGAGGTGACGTCATACAGCAATGTCACTTCCTTGCATCTGATTGGCAGGCCGCAGCCATTGGTATAGTCCAGACACAGCTCCTCTGCGCGGCACCACAAATTGATTCAAATGCAGTAAAGTCCTGCCAGCGCTGACCATCAGCATAGAGCCACGATCGTCACTGGGTCTGTGGGCCGCGATCATCACAGGCTGCAACAAGCAGGTAAGGTACGTGCTCAAGATCAGGACCCGCTGCGTCCTGGACGTGGCGGGTCCTGACCTGCAGGGCTGCAAGTCTCCTCCTTAGGAGACCACAGCTGCCTGTGCCCGCGATGAGGGTTTGGAGCGCTGCGGTCTCCTCGCTGTGTTTTGCCTAGGGAGGACACTTCTGACTCCGCAGCATAAATTTACATGCTGCGGCCTCTGCAAGCCGCACCGCAGGTCCATTTTCACTGCTGGCCGTACACGCACAGCAGACATAGGGTTTTTAGAAATCCTATCCACTATGCTTGTACTGTACATAGCAGGGTTTTGGACGCAGCTGAAGCATGCTGCATCCAAAACTCTGCAAATACTGATCGTGGGCTCGGAGCCTGATAAGAGGGAACAGAGGAAAGGTGAGGAGATTTTATTTTTTTTGCGTATTATTAAACAATGGGCAGAATACTATAGGGATGGCCACAATACTACAGAGCACAATACTACAAGGATGGGCAGAATACTACAGGGATGGCCACAATACTACAGAGCAGAATACTACAAGGATGAGCAGAATACTACAGGGATGGCCACAATACTACAGGGATGGCCACAATACTACAGAACACAATACTACAAAGATAAGCTGAATATTACAGGGCACAATACTACAGGGATGGCCACAATACTACAGAGCACAATACTACAAAGATAAGCTGAATATTACAGGGCACAATACTACAGGGATGGCCACAATACTACAGAGCACAATACTACAAAGATAAGCTGAATATTACAGGGCACAATACTACAAGGATGGCTACAATACTACAGAGCACAATACTACAGGGATGGCCACAATACTACAAGGATGGGCACAATACTACAGGGTACAATTACAAGGATGGGCACAATACTACAGAGCACAATACTACAAGGATGGGCACAATACTACAGGGATGGCCACAATACTACAAGGATGGGCACAATACTACAAGGTACAAGGATGGGCACAATATTACTGGGCACAATACTACAGGGCACAAGGATGGGCACAATACTACAGGGTACTATACTACTGAGCACATACCAGAAGGATGGGCAGAATACTACTGGGCACAATACCACAAGCATGAGCACCTTACTACAGGGGACACGGATGGTGACATTACTGCAACCATGGGCACATTACTACAAGATGTTGGCTAAGATTACTATATGAAGAAGGTGATAAAATGTAAAAAAAAAATTCAAATAAACGTAAGGCATATACTAGGTAAAAGATACAGTCGACTTGGAGTATCGGACACCAGAAGTGAGTGGGCGTGACCTGCCAGAATTAGTAGGCTGGAGCGGAGATAGTGGGCATGACCGACCGCCGGACTTAGCTAACATTTTTTAAGTCCATGTAGTCTTGGAGTTCTCAAAATAGAAGTGGGACTCTGGGGCCAAGCCACCTCCTGCTTAATGAAAGCTTGTCATGGGTTGCATGCCAGGCTATGCCCACCAAGACGAGCATCACACCGACCAACTAAGTCGCAAGTATTCCACTTTATGCAAGGGGGGCTTCGCGCCCCCCCCCAACCCTACCCCCCCGGCTGCATCACCCATACCACTGTTTCTATTGTATAGAACTCCATGACTATGTGGACTTAAAAATTGTTTATTAAGTCCGGCCGGTCATGCCCACTATCTCTGCTCCCGTCCACTGTTTCCGGTTGGTCACGTCCACTCACTTCCAGTCCCTGAGACTAGAGGTATGTAAAAAATACAGTGACTTTTCTGTGCAGATTTAATAAATGGAAAATTTGCTGCTTATTACCTCACAGTATATTTATAGTCATATTATACGGTTACTGTAGCATCTTTTATTGCATCATCATAATGGTCTGCTCTGCAGCACACATTCCTCTATGGTGGAGGAATTAATTTTATACTAAAGGCTCCCATACACATTAGAGTAAAATTTGCCGATATTGGTTGGAATAATCAATAGTTTAACTCCTTCACGACCATTGATGTAACTATACATCATGAGAGGGAAGTTGTTCTTGACCAAGAACATATAGGTATGTCATGGCGATTGCTGGGGGTGAACGAGCTGTGCCTGGCGCAATTGCCAGGGACTCTGGTTTTCCAACAGCCGAGCTCCGCCCCCCACAGCTAGAGATAGTGCCTGCACCGTCCTTGGCTGTTTAAACTCATAAATGCCGCAAACGATATAGTGGCATTTAGGGGTTTGGGGAGGGATTGTTTTCCCTCTCCCATCTGATGAGTGCCCCCGCAATGTAATTGTGAGGGCCTGATTGTCGCCATGGTGACCTGAGATCGTCATAACGACCTCCGGGTGACCAGACTATGGAAAACCTCAGTGATCATGCCTGCAGCATAATCCCTGAAGCTTCTCACAGTGCAGCGGTGATACCTGCAGTGTACAGCAATGATCTGTCATTGCAATACAGTGCATCTGCGATCAGAGCAGTGAAAGTAAAAAGTAAAAAAAAAAGTTAAAATATATATAATAAAACAAAAACAGAAATAAAAACAAATCAACATTTTTTTTTCTCCCAATATATAGTTTTTTGTATTTTTTCCTTCCCATGACAGCACCAAACATGAGAGAGTGTATCCAACCCCAGGAACAGGAAACCTTTCTAAAAATAAAAGGGGCGGCACCTCTCCAAATCCCCAGTGTGGTTTCCTGTTCCTGGAAGAGGATACCGGAGTTTATTTGGGAAAACTTCTCCTGAGGATTGGCTCTCGGCGGGCCAGGAGGTCCTGGGGATCCAGGTGTCACAGGGGCTGCACTGGTCACATGAGGCGGTTCCCTTCCCCCATGCCTGACATCGCATGAACTAGGAGGTTCCCTGGGCCCCAATTGGCCTGCCAGTTCCAGGGGTTGCTGAGAAGGTTTTGGGTCCTGGCCAGGGTCTGTCTCTATGTGCGGCATCTGGAGCAGTGACACTGCGGACACTTCACGATTCAGAAAGCAGAGCCGCATTCGCCATCACACCCCAGGGAGAGCTTACAGCAAACTTCTTGGCCGATGCCTCGTTAGATGAGGTAAGGTCCGATGCCTCGGTAGATGGGGTAAGGTTAGCCGCTTGTGCTTGTACCCTTTCCAACTCCAGTAGGCGTGTGTTATGGCTAAAGAACTGGAATGCTGATTTTCAGTCCAAAGTGAAAGTATGCGCAGTACCATGCCAAGGAGACTCTGTTTGGATCAGCCCAAGACGACATCCTAGAGAAGGCAGGAGACAAGAAACGTGTGTGTTCCCCCTCTGGATACAGGTTCAGAGATTCCTTTCAGACCTCAGGGAGGAAGGTAGGGCCAAAAGGAGAGCAATATTAGGGGGTGCCCTTGGGGAAGAGATAAGGTCCAAAACAAGGGTTTTTTGTTCAACAGACCCTCCTATAAGGGATTTCCCAAGGGGCAATGACACCAGGTCTCTGGTGGGAGGAAGACTGAAGCAAGTTTATCCCCAGTGGGCTGATGTTCCTGCCTCTGCTCTGTTTGGATGTTAAAAACCATATCCCTTGGTCTAAGGCTAACTTTTTCTTCCCTCCCGCCTCAATGAGTAATAACTTCCCGAGTAGCCCCAAAAATCAGAGGGTTCTAGAGTAGGAAGTCCTTTCATTATTAGGGAAAAAGGTATTGATCAGGGTGCCGGAGTTAGAAATGGGAACCGGGTTTTACTTCAACCTATTTCTAATAAAAAACACCCGATGAGTCCTTCATGACCATCTTCAATCTAAGATCTCTGAATTACTACATGGAAGTGGAAAGATTTATGATGGAGACCCTCAAGTCAGCAGTGGGACTACTTTTGTTAGATGGCATTAATAGACCTGACGGACGCATACTACTATGTCCTGATCCACAAAGACCTCCAAAAATATGAGGCTGGCAGTGAGAATCGAGGTGAAATTGACTCACTTCAATACCAGTGCTTCCCATTTAACATTTCAATAGCTCCAAGAGTATTCACCAAAATTGTGGTGGAGATGGCATCCTATTTAAAAAAAAAAAAAAAAAAAAAAGAGACATTTTAATAGTCCCATACCTTGACAAATTTTTGGTTGTGGGTAGGTCAGAAAGGGATTGTTCAGCAGCCGTCAGTCCTCAGTCCTCTCAGAACTAGGATGGTTGATAAGTGAGGCAAAGTCAAGGAAAGACCCTGCTCAGATTCAGTTATTTTTGGGCATCAGTTTGGACTCAGTGGGGCAGTATTGCTTTCTCTCACTGGAAAAAATATTAAAAATAAAACAGAAAATGCTATCAGCTCAAAGGTGGTCAGAAATGTTACTAAGACTAGCAATGTCTTTATTAGGGTCCCTAACGTCTATGATACCCGCGATCTAGTGGCCTCAGTTCCACACAAGAAGCATTCAGGGACAGGTTTTCTCCATTCAGAGCTGGACTTAGAACACACGTTCCAGCTATCACAAAAAGTCCTAAGATCACTGGATTGGTGACGGGACAAACTGAATCTGGGGAAAAGGGTTCCTGGGAACGCTGAAGAGCCGGTAGTTATCACCGCAAACGTCAGTCCGGTGGGTAAAGGAGCCCGATAAAGGGCCACTACTTTGATATTCAGAAATGTTTCCTGTTGCGCATACACTCTCTCACATATGGTGCTGTCATGGTCTGGAAAATCCAGTTACTGGTAACTAATTATCATATATTTTTTTTTTTACACAAATATATTTGGTACTGCGGAATCCCTAACAACCTGCTCTATAAAACTGTCACACTAGTTAACTCCTTCAGTGAACCCCGTAAAAAAAAAATATTAAAAAGCATAGCAAAACTGTCTTTTCATTATACAGCTGACAAAAAAGTGGTATAAAACGTGATTGAAAAGTCACATACAGCTCCAGCCGCCAAAAAAAGCTATAGCTCTCAGAATACAGCAATGCAAAAACTGTTTTTCTTTTTCTATCAAATAGTTTTTATTTTTATGGTGTTAAAGCGACAAAACATAACAAAAAAAAAACTATATAAATGTGGTATCACTGTAATTGCACTCACTCGAAAAATAAAGTTGTCTTATCGCTTTAACTGCACTGTGAACAGCGTAAAAAAACCCAATTCCTTTATTGCTGTTTCTTCTTGATTCTGCCTCACAAAAAGTGGCATAGAAAGCGATCAAAAAATATTATGTAGCCCAAAATGGTAGCAATAAAAATTCCAACTCCTCTCGCAAAAAACAAGCCTTCACATGACTCTTGGCAGAAAACTAAAAAACTATAATTTTCACAATTCAGTAATGTGATAGTAGCCAAACCTAAAATAACTACTGTATTTTTCGGATTATAAGACGCACTTTTCCTCTCAAAAATTTGGGAGGAAAATGAGGGGTGCATCTTAAAATCCGAATGTAGCTGCCGGTCCTGGTCAGTACGGCTCTGTTGTGTGCATCAGGCGGCGCCACTCTGTTCGGCTCGGCGCGTGGCTGCTCTGTTCTGCTCGGCATGCGGCTGCTCTGGTCTGCTAGGCTCGGCGCGCGGCTGCTCTGGTCTGCTCGGCGCGTGGCTGCTCTGGTCTGCTCGGCGCGCGGCTGCTCTGCTCTGTACACAGCTGCTCTGTTCTGCACGGTGCGTGGCTGCTCTGGTCTGCTCGGCTCGGTGCGCGGCTGCTCTGGTCTGCTCGGCTCGGAGAGCGGATGCTCTGGTCTGCTCGGCGCGCGGCTGCTCTGGTCTGCTCGGCGCGCGGGTGCTCTGTGCAGCAGGCGGTCATTCTGTAGATGTTCGTGGTCAGGGATTCAAATAATTGCACCTAGAGTCAGCGCCTGCGCAGATGGAGCTCTCAGCTCAAGCTGTCATCTGCGCATGCGCCGACTCTCGCTGCCATTATTTGAAGCCCTCACCGTGGACTGCCGACATCTTCAGAATGCCCCCCTGCACAGAGCAGAGCGGTATCACCGGCCCCGCACAGAGCAGAGACCGCAGTGAGTTTCTGGGCCTCCCTCTGTACCATTGTCAGCATCACAGTACTCCAGTACCGCCCCTGCCTTCTGTGACTCCCGCTCCGCTGCTGCCCCCTCTCCCTGGTAAGACACCACCAGATTATATAATGGACCCCAATTTTTTTTTCACCTTTTTTTTTCTCCAAATTTGGGGTGCGCCTTATATTCTGGTGCGTCTTATAAAACGAAAAATACGGTATATAAATTTGAGATCGCTGTAATCCTTCTGAGCAGAGGAATAAAATAAATAAAACCAATTTCAACTGCTATTGGTTTGTTCATTCTTCCTCTCAAAGGCGCAGCTCATGTTTATCCTGATCTCTACGCTGAGCGCTTACACCAGGGATTACATGTAAATGTACGTGCCCATGATCAGGAATAGCTGCGTTTTGGAGGCATCGTATATTCGGTGCATCCAAAATGCTGCACTGTGCACTACAAACACAGTGGATGGAAATTATAGCAGTCCCATGCTCACTGTGCTTTTTTCCTCAGCGTAAAGTAACATGCAGCTCAGCTTCCATATATGACCTGCCTATAATAAGTCAAAGTCCTCCTAAATATTTCATAAATGATCAAATACAATTCACACCAATTTTAACCAAATAAATTGAAAAAACCTGAATGCTAAATATTAATGAATACTACCTATGCAAATATATAGCAAAAATTCAATATACCTTAGAATCTTCCACAATAAATGGTTAACAGACCCCAAATATAAAAAGTATGGAGATTGTCGCTGCTGGTGACTCCCAGGCTGTGGAGGAGAGAAGCCGCCAGACACTGCCGCGTACAGGCCGGAGCCGCGCACCGAGTGGCCGAGGAGGAGGAGCCAGGCGCTGGCTGGATGGAAGAGCCGCTCCGAAAAGGCGTCCCCTCCATACCATCCTACTGACTGCACCTGGAAGCCCCTTCATTAAAGAGGGTGCAGGACAGGGGGTATGATCCGTGAGAGGGCCCCCGGGAAGAGTCCGGACGAGATGTATGTTCAGCAGAAGGTGCGGGTCTTACTCATGCTGCGGAAGATGGGCTCTAACTTGACTCCCAGTGAAAAGGCGTATAGGGCTCTGCCAATGTGACATGGCACCTGCAAAACACTCAAACTAAATCTGAACTGAAATATGGCGCTCCTTTTTTTCTTCACTTTGCACCAGTGGTGTACCGCCAATGTAGGCAGACCATGCGGCCTATATGGGGCCTATGAGTCAGGGGAGCTGGTGCTAGAGGCAGCATCGGGCCCCCCTCGCTTGTGGGGGTCATTGCCCATTATCGCACAAAACCATGATGAGAGAGGGAGTGGAGCGGTCCTTTCCCTCCTTCATCATTTTCTCCCTGTGCCTATGATCAACATCTCAGTTCAGCAGAGCGCGGTAATATCACTACTGCGCGCCGCTGTGCTGAGACATGCAGAGCGCAGGACTCTGATCGGAGCAGTGGGGAATGAGGAGAGGTGAGTACTTGTTTATTTTTTTCTTTAATCAGTGAGTGCACGATTACCAGAGGTCTATGGGGGTGCATTAAACATTATGTGGGCTTCATAATACAATATGAAGGACTATGGTGGATACCTTATTCATGGACTGTGGGGTGCATTGAAAGGTAAGGTGGCTGTGTAATACAATATGAACGACTATGGGGGCTGCATTATAATATATAAAGGACTATGGGGAGTGTATTATACAGTAATGCATAGAGGACTATGTGGGAATTATAATACATGAAGGATTATGGGGGTGTATAATAATATATGGAGGACTATGGGGCGTGCATTATGTGACGCCCTGGCAAAACCAGGTAGTCACAAAAGAGTTAATCCACCTTGACACCAACACAGTCCCCACACAGATATACAGTACACCAGCCAATCAGACCCTACTCACCCCCTCCCCAGGAAAATGGGAGGGGGCGAGAGGAGCTTAGGAAGTGCAGAGAGGAGTTAAGTTTCAGTTTGTGCTGTAATCAGTGAAGAGCTGACAGGAAGGAGTTGCAGCTCCCTGGAGAAGGTGGTAGTTGGGGTTGGAGCCCTGGACTACCGGACTAGGTGGCAGTGAGGGCCACAGGCGACGGAGATCCAGTCGCAGGGAACCTGAGGCCGACCGGGACAGGGTTGTAGCCCGCCGGTGCCGAGAAAGGGGATCCGGTCCGGAGGCCGCTCAAGCGGACTAGTCCAGGCAAGAAAGAGACAGACAGAGAGTTTGGAAGGAAGGGCCCCTGGTTGTATATCTGGGTGTGGGACCCGAAGACACCCACCAAAGGTGACCGGCCATTGGCAATTTGGTTTACAATACAGACTGTGTGTGGTTACTGACTGTCCAAATCATCAGCAGCTCATGCAGCACCACGACAACCGAACTGTGAGTTTCCTGCTCCCTGAAAACCCTCACAATACTCTGGGCCCCGGGACTACACCTCCCCTACCCGTGGAGGGGATTCCACCTTGCTGCCCCGCTCCATCAGTCCCGGGCACTCACATACAAGGCAGCGGCGGTATCACCAACCTTCACCGCAACCCACGGGTGGCGTCACAGACAACTCCCCTGTAAATATTCCCTTTTCAATCGTGAGTGACAGACGGCTGCGCGAGCCCCGGATCCGGCTGCCACTCGAGCCACAGCCACCACCCGGATCCGAGTGCGGCCCGCCGGTTGTGATCTGTCTCTTGCCCGCGACACATTATACAGCAATACATGGAGGGTTATAGGGTGGGATTAAAGTATATGGCGGACTATGGGGGCTGCATTATAATATATGGAGGACTATGGGGGCTACCTTATACATGGACTATGGGGGTGCATTATAAAACATGGAAGACTGGGGGCTGCATTATAATACATGCTGGGCTATTTCGCTGCATTATAGAAAGAAAGAGAAAAAGCGATCAGGGAGCCCAATTATACAAAGAACAATCAATTTCATCAAAAATAGATTTTTATTGAGAATAAATATTGAATATTAATTATCTATCAAATACACAAGTGCTTGTTTGACAACTCTATATGCATCAACAATATACATGTAACGGAACCGTATCATGAAAAATATATATTCTAGAATGGATAAAATTATCATACATAAGTCAAAGATATATAATCCTTGAAGCTATAGAATATAAATTGAAACAAATATATATAGTAACAGAAATATCTGTAGATCAACAGGAATCACTTTTGCTGCACCAAGGTGTACTGCAACTCTAGTGCTTCAAGTAATATCAAACCCAGAATCGCTGGACATAGGAATGTAGCAGATATCGTTACAGACCACCAGGGGTCACTCTTGCTACACCACAGTCATATCTACCCTACTATTCACAATTACCCAATATTGGTTATTAAGTCAGTTAGGGATATGCCCATATAAACCCATAATGGTGAATTACCAATCAGAATTGTAAATACAGGATTGTTACTACATACATATACCCAAATAAACGGTTACTGTTAGAAAAGTGTGACACCCGACACGTGTTTCGGTTTCTTCGTCAGGGGGCGTGCCCAATCGACCGGAGAGGTTTAAATACAGCCCACCTCCAATCACCGCACATTACCATTAGTGACGCGCGCACCATCATTGCAACTCATCGACGCGAGGTCGTCCGCCGCGTCACAGATCATCTGACCCAGGGAAACATGTGACTCAAGTACAGAGGAGCCGTGGAGACACAGCGAGCTGAACAAGCGCCGATAACCTATGACAGCCGCGCGTTCAGGTGTGGGGCAAAATTAGAATTTATATCATGAATGCAAATTTAGGATTTAAATAGAGAGATTTTTGCAAACACATTATTTGTCAAGAGATACAAGTAAATCTATGTAGCCAGACAGCAATAAATAAAGAAGAGGGAATTCGTTCGTTGGATAATGATATAATACCCAAAAGCAAGACACATAGGACCATTGTACACATTGGTATCATTGTAAGATGTGATCAAGCAGCAAGTTCATTTGGATACTTAGAGAATGCTAAGCAGAACTGGGTCTGTCAATATGTGTGATGGGGGACTACTTGATTATCCCCAATACTATGTATTGTGGGAGATGTACCCTCTTATGTAATATATACAAGTTTTAATATTTATAATAACATCATTTACACATGTTCTGTCCGTTCTAACCTAATATTTATGATATGTATCCTGTATAGGGGTATTTGAACGTTAACATAGGCATAATGATTTATACTTTATTTATTGCTGTCTGGCTACATAGATTTACTTGTATCTCTTGACAAATATTGTGTTTGCAATTTCCAGGGAATAGAAGTATAATCATGGATTGATTTATTCATTCACTATCTTTCACATATATTTAGATTCTGTAATGAATAGTACACTTATTATGTGGTCAAAAATCTCTCTATTTAAATCCTAAATTTGCATTCATGATATAAATTCTAATTTTGCCCCACACCTGAACGCGCGGCTGTCATAGGTTATCGGCGCTTGTTCGGCTCGCTGTGTCTCCACGGCTCCTCTGTACTCGGGTCACGTGTTGCCCTGGGTCAGATGATCTGTGACGCGGCGGCCGACCTCGCGTCGGTGAGTTGCCATGACAGCGCATGCGTCACTAATGGTGATGTGCGGTGATTGGAGGTGGGCTGTATTTAAACCTCCTTTCCGGTCGATCAGGCATGCCCCCTGACGAAGAAACCGAAACACGTGTTGGGTGTCACACGCTTCCAACGGTAACCGTTCATTTAGGTATATATATGTATGTAGTAACAATCCTGTATTTACAATTCTGATTGGTAATTCACCATTATGGGTTTATATGGGCATATCCCTAACTGACTTAACCAATATTGGGTAATTGTGAATAGTAGGGTAGATATGACTGTGGTGTAGCAAGAGTGACCCCTGGTGGTCTGTAACGATATCTGCTACATTCCTATGTCCAGCGATTCTGGGTTTGATATTACTTGAAGCACTAGAGTTTCAGTACACCTTGGTGCAGCAAAAGTGATCCCTGTTGATCTACAGATATTTCTGTTACTATATATATTTGTTTCAATTTATATTCTATAGCTTCAAGGATTATATATCTTTGACTTATGTATGATAATTTTATCCATTCTAGAATATATATTTATATATTTTTCATGATACGGTTCCATTACATGTATATTGTTGATGCATATAGAGTTGTCCAAACAAGCACTTGTGTATTTGATAGATAATTAATATTCAATATTTATTCTCAATAAAAATCTATTTTTGATGAAATTGATTGTTCTTTGTATAATTGGGCTCCCTGATCGCTTTTTCTCTTTCTTTCTTTCTAAATGTGGTTATGCGATTTTTGCCCATATATAGTCCTTGATATTACTAGATTGATTTAATAATGTACACTATCTAGTGATATATTATGTATCTGAAATCACTGTTTAAAATCCTCTTTGTTGGCTACATTATAATATCTGGAGGACTATGGGGAGTGCATTATACAATAATACATGAAGGACTATGGGGTGCAGCATAATATATAGAGGACTATGGGGTGATTATAATACATGGAGGACTGTGGGGTGAATTATAATATATTGAGCATTATGGGGTGAATTATACAAGAAGGACTATGGGATGAATTAAAATACATAGGGGACTATGGGAGGTGCATTATAATATATGGAGGTCTATGGGGAGTGTATTATAATACATGGAGGACTATGGGGTGCATTCTAATATATAAAGGGTTACGTGAGACCCATTATACTATATGGAAGGCTATGTGGGGGCCATTATAGTATTTGGGTAGCTATGAGGGAGCCTTTGTATTTCTTTATCGTTCCTTATGGGAGACCCAAACCATGGGTGTATAGCTTCTGCCTCCGGAGGACACACAAAGTACTACACTCAAACGTGTAGCTCCTCCCTCCGGGCTATATACACCCCCTGGATGACAATCTACCCAGTTCAATGCTTTGTGTTTCAGGAGGATCACACACTTGCATTCTCTGATATTTTTTTATTTTTATTTTTAAAGATTTGGAAGAAAAGCGGGTCCAGTCTGGACTCCCGGCATGTCCCTTCACACCCCACTCTGTCGGGTGCTGTTAAGGTTGACTTTATAAGGCTGGAGCCTTCACATGCCGCGCTCCTTCACACCCTCTGTCGAGGCTCTGTTTGAAGTGGGAGCCTCCACGGTCCTCTCTGCTCGCAGAAGGCCGGTCTCCATCCGCAGCCCTGTCTGGTCCCTGCTGGAAGGAGCGTTACCCCCATTCAGGGACATGGCCCTGCGTCTCAAGAGCTAAGTATTGAGACGTTTTTTCAGGGGTCCCGGGTTCTTTTATTTGGGGGACAGTATGTGCTTTAGCGTTACTGTTAATTCCGGACGGTTCTGGGGGTTTCCCCTGAGAACCGCGCCGAAGGTGCCTGCTCGTCGGCCGCTTTTTAAAATCTAGGCCCCGGCTTCTGTTTGGGCCTAGTTTCGTTTTCGGCTTCTCTGCATGTTTTGCATACAGCGCCGCCCACCGCCCGACCAGCAGAGGGGAGGGCACTCCTCTCTGGGGAGATGTTCCCTCCCCTGTATTTCTTCCTGTATCTCTCTGCCCTCCGTTTTTTCCCGCTCTTGGGGCTTATACACGCCCCCCCTCTTCTCCCAGCGCCATTTTCTCAGCGTTCCTACACTGGAAGGCTCTGGATGCTGCAGCTGCATACTGTTAGAAGGCTGACGCTTCACAGGGGAGCGGTGGAATCCGGAGGGCACACAGAGAGCACGGGCTGGTAAGCCACAACCTCTGGTTGTGGACTTTTATTACACTCTCAGGCTTTCTACAGGAGTGTATTCTGGCTGCAGAGCTTCCACCATCAGCAGCATGTCTGTCACTAGGAGCAAGGCTGCAAACATGTACGCTATATGCACTGCGTGTAAGCTCATTCTGCCAGAGCCAAGCACATACCCACATTGTGATGCCTGTGCTAACATGTTTGTGTCTCAGCCTGGAGCCGCCTCAGGGGTCCCTCTGGCTGCTCCGGCCCCGGTGGCTGAACCCCCGGCTTGGGTAGCTTCCTTTTCACAAGCTATTTCCCAGTCTTTTGCCGACTCCATGGGGCAGCTGTCCCGGACACTGCTGTCCATGCATCAGCCCCCTTCTCAGGGTGTCTCTGCGGCTCCGAGCTCTGCAGAGCCCTCAGAGCATGTCCTAGGACCCCGTCCCCCTAAACGGAGACGCAGGGAACCTTCTCCTTCCTCGTCCCACGGCTCTGATTCACAAGCCGAGGTGCAGGGCGAGGAGGATTCGTTTACTGTGGGCTCAGACGCTGCCTCTATGTACCCCATTGACTTGTCTGAGGGTGATGCGGATGTTAGTTACTTGATTGCGTCCATTAACTCCGTACTGAACCTCAACCCACAAGAGTCAGAGGAACAACCCTCTCTGATAGAGGTACACCAGTTTACCTCTCCTAAGAAACCTAGGAGTATGTTTTTTAACCACTCCAGCTTTCAGACCACTGTTAACAAGCCCAGGGCCTGTCCTGACAAACGTTTTCCGAAGCGTAGTTCAGATGACCGTTTTCCTTTTCCACCGGAGGTGGTTAAGGACTGGGCCCAGTCCCCAAAGGTAGACCCTCCGGTGTCCAGAATCTCAGCCCGCACAGTCGTAGCTGTGGCTGATGGCACTTCTCTTAAGGATCCCACTGACCGCCAGGTTGACCTTCTGGCCAAGTCTGTATATGAGGCGGCAGGAGCCTCGTTCTCCCCGTCTTTTGCGGCAGTGTGGGCTCTTAAGGCAGTCTCTGCCTCTCTGGCGGAGATTCATTCCCTCTCCAGGGACTCTGTTCCTGAGACGGATGCCTTAACTTCTCAAGCTTCGGCTTTTGCATCCTATGCCATGTCTGCCATCCTGGAGGCTTCTCACCGCACTGCGGTGGCCTCCGCTAACTCCCTCGCGATCCGCAGGATCTTGTGGCTTCGAGAGTGGAAAGCAGACGCTTCCTCTAAGAAGTACCTTGCGAGTCTCCCTTTTGCTGGGTCCCGGCTGTTTGGGGAACATCTGGATGATATAATTAAGGAAGCTACTGGCGGGAAGAGTACTTCCTTGCCACAAGCTAAAGCCAAGAAACCTGGCCAGGGCAGGAACCAATCGAGGTTTCGTTCCTTTCGTTCCTCTAACTGGTCGTCCTCTAAGCCCTCGGCCTCGTCCACTACCGCAGTCAAGGATCGTAAATCCAACTGGCGCGCAAAGCCGCGTCCTCAAAAGACCGGAGGAGCCGCTGCCACTAAGGCAGCCTCCTCGTGACTATCTGGCCGCGCCAGCAACGTCCTTAGTCGGTGGCAGGCTCTCCCACTTTGGCGACGTGTGGTTGCAACACGTCTCCGATCAGTGGGTGCGGGATATCATCTCCCACGGCTACAGGATAGAATTTTCTTCCAGCCCGCCAAACAGATTTTTTCTGTCCACCCCCCCCTGCTCCAAAGCCGCCGCCTTCTCTCAGGCCGTGGCATCCCTGCAGGCCAACGGTGTAATTGTTCCGGTTCCCGCCCGGGAACGGTTCAGCGGTTTCTACTCAAACCTCTTTCTAGTCCCCAAAAAGGACGGTTCCTTCCGGCCCATCCTGGATCTCAAGCTTCTCAACAAGCATGTTCAGGTGCGGCACTTTCGCATGGAATCTCTGAGATCGGTCATTGCCTCAATGACCCAAGGAGATTTTCTGGCATCCATCGACATCAGAGATGCCTATCTGCATGTGCCTATTGCGGTTTCACACCAGCGTTGGCTACGCTTTGCGATCGGAGAGGAACATTTCCAATTCGTGGCTCTCCCCTTCGGCTTAGCCACGGCCCCTCGAGTATTCACCAAGGTCATGGCAGCAGTGGTTGCGGTCCTGCACCTCCAGGGGTTGGCAGTGATTCCTTACCTGGACGACCTTCTAGTCAAGGCCTCATCCAGTGCAGACTGCCAGCGGAGTGTCTCTCTCACTCTCGCCACGCTAGTTCAGTTCGGGTGGCTTGTCAACCTGCCCAAGTCCACTCTGACCCCGACCCAGGTGCTTTTGTACCTAGGGATGCAATTCGAGACTCTGCCGGCACTTGTCAAGTTGCCCTTAGTCAAACAGCAGTCCCTTCGTCTGGCGGTGCGCTCTCTGCTGAGGCACCGCCGTCATTCCATCAGACACCTCATGCAGGTGCTGGGTCAGATGGTGGCGTCCATGGAAGCGGTTCCCTTTGCTCAGTTCCATCTGCGTCCCCTGCAGCTGGACATTCTCCGCTGTTGGGACAAGCGGATCTCTTCCTTGCACAGGCAGGTGGCTCTGTCGTCACAGACCAGGAGCTCCCTTCAGTGGTGGCTTCGGCCCCTCTCTCTGTCTCAGGGACGCTCCTTCCTGACTCCGTCCTGGGTGATCCTCACCACGGATGCCAGCCTCTCCGGTTGGGGAGCAGTATTTCTCCATCACCGAGCACAGGGCACTTGGACTCCGTCCGAATCAGCCCTCTCGATCAATGTGCTGGAGATCAGAGCTGTGTTTCTAGCTCTCCTAGCCTTTCACCACCTGTTGGCGGGCAAGCACATTCGAGTTCAGTCGGACAACGCGACAGCGGTTGCCTACATCAATCACCAGGGCGGGACTCACAGCCGTCTGGCGATGTTGGAGGTTCAACGAATCCTCCAGTGGACGGAGGACTCCAAGTCCACCATGTCTGCAGTCCACATCCCAGGCGTGGAAAACTGGGAGGCCGATTACCTCAGCCGTCAAACCGTGGACAGCGGCGAGTGGGCCCTGCATCCGTCAGTGTTCAGATCAATCTGCCGCAAGTGGGGCACTCCGTAAGTGGACCTAATGGCATCCCGGCACAACAACAAGGTTCCGGTTTACGTGGCTCGCTCCCACGATCCTCAGGCCTTCGCAGCAGACGCACTGGTTCAAGATTGGTCTCAGTTCCGTCTGGCCTATGTGTTTCCCCCTCTAGCGCTCTTGCCCAGGGTTCTGCGCAAGATCAGAATGGAGGGCCGGCGAGTCATACTCATTGCTCCGGACTGGCCCAGGCGAGCCTGGTACCCAGACCTGCTCCGTCTGTCCGTAGAGGTGCCGTGGCATCTCCCGGACCGCCCAGACCTTCTCTCTCAAGGTCCGTTCTTCCGCCAGAATTCTGCGGCTCTCAGATTGACGGCGTGGCTCTTGAGTCCTGGATCCTGACGGCGTCAGGCATTCCCTCTGAGGTCATCTCCACCATGACTCAGGCTCGGAAGTCTTCCTCGGCCAAGATTTACCACAGGACTTGGAGGATTTTCCTGTCCTGGTGTCGCTCTTCCGACCATGCTCCTTGGCCGTTCTCCTTGCCGACCATCCTGTCTTTTCTACAGTCCGGTCTACAGCTAGGACTGTCCCTCAATTCCCTCAAGGGACAGGTGTCGGCTCTGTCGGTATTGTTCCAGCGGCGTATCGCCCGACTGGCTCAGGTGCGCACCTTCATGCAGGGCGCATCTCACATCATTCCTCCTTACCGGCGGCCCTTGGATCCCTGGGACCTTAATCTGGTCCTCACGGCCTTACAGAAACCCCCCTTTGAGCCTCTCAGGGAGGTTCCCTTGTTTCGACTTTCACAGAAAGTTGTTTTTCTAGTAGCCATAACTTCTCTCAGGAGAGTTTCTGATTTGGCTGCGCTCTCTTCGGAATCCCCCTTTTTGGTGTTTCACCAAGACAAGGTGGTTCTTCGTCCGTCTCCGGACTTTCTCCCTAAGGTGGTGTCTCCTTTCCACCTTAACCAGGACATTTCATTGCCTTCTCTTTGTCTGGCCCCTGTGCATCGCTTTGAAAAGGCGTTGCATACCTTGGATTTGGTGCGGGCGCTCCGAATCTATGTGTCACGCACCGCCGTTTTTAGGCGGTGCACCTCACTTTTTGTGCTAACCACTGGTCAGCGCAAAGGTCTCGCTGCTTCTAAACCGACCCTAGCTCGTTGGATCAGGTCGGCTATCACCGATGCCTACCAGTGTTCTCAGGTGCCTCTCCCGCCAGGGATTAAGGCGCACTCGACCAGAGCTGGCGGTGCCTCCTGGGCTTTCAGGCACCAGGCTACGGCTCAGCAGGTTTGTCAGGCTGCCACGTGGTCCAGTCTGCACACTTTTTCGAAGCACTACCAGGTGCATGCTCATGCTTCGGCAGATGCGAGCTTGGGCAGACGCATTCTTCAGGCGGCTGTCGCCCATTTGTGAAGTTAGGTTTTGCCTACTTCTCAGTTTGGTTTATTCCCACCCATGGACTGCTTTGGAACGTCCCATGGTTTGGGTCTCCCATAAGGAACGATAAAGAAAAAGAGAATTTTGTTTACTTACCGTAAATTCTTTTTCTTATAGTTCCGACATGGGAGACCCAGCACCCTCCCTGTTGCCTGTTGGCAGTTTTTTTGTTCCGTGTGTTTCACCGGCTGTTGTTAGTAGTCAGAGTTACGGTTATTCCGAGTTTTACTCTATCTCTACTTATGGGTGGATGTCCTCCTTCAGCTTTTGCACTGAACTGGGTAGATTGTCATCCAGGGGGTGTATATAGCCCGGAGGGAGGAGCTACACGTTTGAGTGTAGTACTTTGTGTGTCCTCCGGAGGCAGAAGCTATACACCCATGGTTTGGGTCTCCCATGTCGGAACTATAAGAAAAAGAATTTACGGTAAGTAAACAAAATTCTCTTTTTTATGGAGGGCCATTGCACTTTATGCAAGCAAGTGTGAAAATTTGTGTTGTGTCCATCATACTGTGCGGAGGGCTGTGTGGGGGTCATTATACTATTTGGAGGCTTTAAAAATAACCAAAATTGCCAAAACACAAGGGAACATATACAAGTATATCAATTTATCTCAACCATGGAAAAGTAGAAGGGAAGATAGCCCAGGCTACCTGCACAAAAACAATTGAAATAACCAAAATACAAAGCAAATAGCCAATTAAAATAACAAATTTTATTAGAGTTAATTAAAAGGTTTAAAAAAAGGTAAATAACAAGTGACTGAAGAATACCAGCAAGGAACAGAAGGAGGAAAAAATCAATGAAAGATGTGGCTGTACACAATATGTATAGCTCTACTCCATACCACCAGAGATTAATTAGAAGTATTTAGATATACAGCACAAGTGTGCATAAGAAAGCTCTGATGGAATTAGAGCAGGGCAAAACAATAAAGTACAAATCACAAAGAAATAAAGTACTGTTTAAAGGTGTAGGAAACCAAATCTATTAATAGATTACCCAGTGGCATCTCCTCCTGCTGGTGCTGGCGTCCGTCCCTACACGTGTTTCAGCATGAAAGCCTTCGTCAGGAGGGTTAGAAGGGGCCATTATACTGTATGAAGGCCCATTATAATGCATGGACACCTGCGTGGGGATCACACTGTGTTGGGGGTATTCATTCATTGCCGTGGTAGTTGTAGGGGGGTACTTTGAGGAGGAATTCACTGTGGGGATCATACAGTGTTTGTGAGGCAATTTTGTTGGCATCATACTTTATGGCTGCAATGAAAAGGGAACCAGGAGGCTTCAATAGGACTGCAATTACTTTGAAAGGGCTAAAAGGTTGTAAGATATGTTCCTATGTGACCAAGCCAAATATTATTATAATTAATAATAACAATAATAATAATAATAATAATAATAATAATAGTGTTTTTTTGGGGGGGGAGTGGCAATTAGAAATTCTGCTATGGGGCCCCATGATTTCTATGTACGCCCCTGCTTTGCACTGTCCCTCACAGGCAGTTTTTGACCACATATGGAGTACTGTAGTTAGGAGAATTTGTTCAACAAATTGGTGCTTTATCTCCTCTTCCCTAGTGAAAGGGATTAAAGCAACATTTTTGAGCTTTAAAAATGTACATTTTTCATTTTCACAGCTCAACGTTATACAATTCTGTGAAGCACCTGGGGTTTCCAGGTGCTCACCACACATCTAGGTAAACTCTGTAAAGTCTAGTTTCCAAAATGGGATCACTTGTGGGGGATGTCCACTATTTGGCCACATCAGTGGTTCTCCAAACGTGAAAAAGTCAAATGGCGCTCCTTCCCTTCCAAGCCCTGCCATGTGCTCAAACAGTAGATTTCCACCACACATGGGGTATTAATGTACTGAGGAGAGATTGCACAATAAATTGTACAGTGGAATTTCTCCTGCTACCCTTGTGAAAATGCAAAATTTGGGGCTAAAGTAACATTTTTGTGCGGAAAAAGTAATATTTTCATTTTTTCCTTCCACATTTTTTCGTTTAGTTAGTGAAGGACCTAAAGCATTAATAAATGTCTTTGACTCCCAGCCCCTTGCTTGACTTTAGGCAAGATACATTTGTCTTTGTCCTCGTCACATGGTTGCTACCAGACACGGTTGAAGCCGTCTAAACCAAATAGGGTTATCTTGGTCTCATTAGAATATGGCTTCAATAATCCATGTCCTTAGTTAGATGCATTAATCTAACCTATTTTCTAATATGCAGTATATCACAAGAGTGAACATATCCCTTATATTTTGTCACAAGTGACAAACAACCCCTGTGGTGTTCGGCTGTAGAAGGTCGCTGCGTTTGGCTGCACAAACTGCTCCTTGATATTCCTTTCCTTCTTCTGTGGAGTGAATGAAGTTCTATGTATTTTCTCTGTTAGGGTTAACTTTTTCCCTTTTAGGACCCTGCGGATATCTTTACCTTTCAGCTGCTAATTATTATGCTCTCCCTGTTTCTTTATGTACCCACATTACCCCTTGGATTGTTACTGGTGATAAAGTTTATTTCTATATGGTCCAGATTGTAAGCAGTCTGCTTGTAATCTCCTGGAAACATTTTGCTTTTTATTGCTGTCGCTCTCCCAAAGTCATCTTGCAGATAAGTTGTTCATTTGAACTGCCCTTTTTGTTTTCCCTATGTCTTATTTAGGACTTAGTGGGGTTGACTAGTGCTCATCCTGTCCGATCATTACCTAGGGCCCAGTTCAGGGTCAGCGAGGGTCTAGGTTCCGCACCTATTCGCCGAGCAGGATACCTATCTAGTGATGTCAGGGGAGCCAGGGGCCAGCACAAGGTTTTATAAGGAGTCACCCTCTCTCCTAGACATGGGTCCCACCTTTCCTGCCCTCCTTATTTGCCATTTGCTCGGTATTTCCCCATACCCATCCCTAGCATGACACATTTTTGAAAATATTCTCTTTGCAAAACTACCCTCCGTTTCCAAAATTCAGTTTAAGTGTGGAGGAAACAAAACAAAAGAGCAAAAAAAGAAAAATTGCCTGGTCCTTAAGGGGTTGGGGAGAAAAGCAGTCAAAGTTTAAAAAATTATTTTTCTAAATTTTCAGAAAATAAAAGAAAAAAATATCAACCTAAAATTAAGCTAACATAAAGTATAATGTGTCATGAAAAAATAGTCTCAGAATCAGCAGGATATTTAGGAGCGTTCCAAAGTTATTACCACAAAGTGACACTGGTAACATTTGAATAAATGGGGCTTAATCATTAAGCTCAAAATTGGCTCTGTCATTAAAGGGTTAAACAAACAGGACAATTGGGCAATACACAAATTAACATGACATCTGAGTGCCGTCCCATTTTTATCCTCACACATCCAAAGACTTCTGTTTGGTAAGTTTAATTCCTGACTAGGATCATATATGAATTTGTCCCCATGTTTTGGGCAGACATGAACACCCCATAAAATATAATGGTTACGGCTTCTATCTGTGAAAAGCTCGGTTATAGAACTCATACCGGATACACATCTGAATGGGGCGGCATGTTCCATGTACAGGTTGGCTTTATCATTGCTTTAAAGAGCTCTGAACTTGAATCCTAAATACTCTGTATTGTTTTTCTTCAACAGAAACGCCCTGCTCCATATTTTCTTCAGAGCCAAGTGCAAAGGTAAGTCTCATTGAATTCTCTTAAAGATGTTGTGCATTTGTCACCCAGGGAAGGGGGTAGTCGCTCCCGGGCAGCATACACAGTTAGGGATGTCACTTTGGTGGCCGTTGCCCACTTCCGTGCGCTTCCGTGCCCTGGGTCCCTTTTGTAAGGGGAGTATTTACAGGGGAGATAAGAGTTAATGTTCATGTGACGCCACCTGCGGTGATGCGGGAAAAGGGAATGGATGCCGCCGCTGCTGTTTGTGAGGGACTGGGATTGGGGTTGGTGGAATTGGCAGCTAGTATGTTAATCCCTTCGCGGGTAGGGATAACCCCAGTGTCCCTTTTGGTGCTGGATGAGGCTGAATCGCGCTGGAAGAAAGGGATGGCACAGTACTGGTAAACCAACTTTCCTCTACTCACAAATACATCCGGGAGACGGCTGCTTTCGGTCCCCTATTTCCCAATGCTGGTGCAGTATCCAGGGCTCTCTCGCTCTTGTGGCACTGTGGTTTAAGGTTGGGACCCCGTGGCCTGAAGCGTCTGTGGGTCCCTGAACTGACCTTGGCAGTTTCTGGTCCAAATGGCGGCAGTGTGAACCCTCTCGGGATGGCGTGGAGCTACTTTCCCTGGCTCAGTCGTTGCTGCTGGTACCTCGGAGTTTTGTGTGTTAGCCAGGTCCTTGAAGGTTTCCTGCTCTGCAGCTTTTTAGCAGGTTGTTTGCAGCTGTCACCTACTCTAGGGCCCTGTGCCCTGTCTGTACCCTGGTTCCAGAGACATGCGTCCTGTGCCTTCCCTGGAACCTCCCTCTCTGTGCCCCAGGTCACTGGGTACCCGATCCAGCTAGAGGCACACCTGACCCTTCACATTTCCTGGGTCTGTCTACACTGTTCGAGCACTTGCTTATCTTGTACGTCAGACACTCACCGCCCCCCCCCCCCCACACTGGGCTTGACTGGGATCGCTCCACCCCTTTCAGGGCCATCCCCTAGGTCCCCCTCCCGGGGCAACCTACCCAGTGGGACGTAGGAAAGCTGGGATTTAAAGGTGTTGGTGTTTTCAGCATTGATACTCATGGGAACCAGGGGGGGTAGGCACTGCATCCTAGGAGAGGGTACTGTATTCTTCATTATAAAATAATATCAGCGACTGCTAATAGTCGCACCCCTTCAAGTAAGAGCACAGCAGATCAATGGTGGCCGCTGATTGATAATGTCCTGCGAGCCCCTGGAGATATGGTGCCGGGACGGAGGATGAGTATACAATGCGTATATTTTACAGGGGAATATAGTATTTTAAAAGGGATTGTGTAATTGATGGACAACCCCTTCAATGTTGTAATAACCGAGCTCTACAAATGCTGAGATATACGTAATGTTAAGTATTTATTTCATTACTGCTGCCTTTCTATATCCATTTGAGCTCTTCCAATGAGAGGGTGACCTTCTACACCAGAGGTGTCAAACCCAGCTAGGTGTATGGGGCACACATAGAAAAAAAAATTGAGAGGGGCCACGCTCCTTGCAGGACAAAGTGTCATTTTTAATAATTCCATAGTTGTTTCTATACACGTTTGGATCACTTTTTTGAACATTTTTTGCTTGTTCATTATAACAAACCTGCACTTTTTTGTTTAGTTATATATATATATATATATCTATATATATATAATTGCCTTATTCTGTCTGTCTGTCTGTCTATCTGTCTGTCTGTCTGTCTGTCATGCTCCAAAATTGTGTCCTTACGGTGACACAAAGCTGATTGGCCGCTGGGCTCGCAATGGCCCCGCCCCCCCACGGATTGGCCGCTCGCCTCGGCTCCTCCCCCCCGCACGGATTGGCCGCTCGCCTCGGGTCCGCCCCCCCGCACGGATTGGCCTCCACTCACTCTGACTCACACGCACACTCACACTCAGACTCACATGCACACTCACACTCAGACTCACACTCAGACTCATCTATATATATAATTGCCTTATTCTGTCTGTCTGTCTGTCTATCTGTCTGTCTGTCTGTCTGTCATGCTCCAAAATTGTGTCCTTACGGTGACACAAAGCTGATTGGCCGCTGGGCTCGCAATGGCCCCGCCCCCCCACGGATTGGCCGCTCGCCTCGGCTCCTCCCCCCCGCACGGATTGGCCGCTCGCCTCGGGTCCGCCCCCCCCGCACGGATTGGCCTCCACTCACTCTGACTCACACGCACACTCACACTCAGACTCACATGCACACTCACACTCAGACTCACACTCAGACTCACATGCACACTCACAATCAGACTCACACGCACACTCACACTCACACGCACACTCACATGCACACTCACATGCACACTCACACGCACACTCACACAGACTCACACGCACACTCACAGACTCACACGCACACTCAGACTCACACTCACACACACTCAGACTCAGACTCACACTCAGACTCACACTCAGACTCACACTCAGACTCACACACACTCACACTCACACTCAGACTCACACTCACATGCACACTCACACTCAGACTCACACTCAGACTGACACGCACACTCAGACTCACACTCACACTCAGACTCACACTCAGACTCACACGCACACTCAGACTCACACTCAGACTCACACTCAGACTCACACTCAGACTCACACTCAGACTCACATGCACACTCACACTCAGACTCACACGCAGACTCAGACTCAGACTCACACTCAGACTCACACACACTCACACTGACACTCAGACTCACACGCACACTCACTCACACTCACTCACACTCAGACTCAGACTCAGACTCACACTCAGACTCACACGCAGACTCAGACTCAGACTCACACTCAGACTCACACACACTCACACTCACACTCAGACTCACACTCACACTCACATGCACACTCACACTCAGACTCACACTCAGACTCACACTCAGACTCACACGCACACTCACTCACACTCACTCACACTCACACTCAGACTCACACTCAGACTCACACGCACACTCACTCACACTCACTCACACTCACACTCAGACTCACACTCAGACTCACACTCACATGCACACTCACACTCAGACTCACACTCACACTCACTCACATGCACACTCACTCTCAGACTCACACTCACATGCACACTCACACTCAGACTCACCCTCAGACTCACACTCACATGCACACTCAGACTCACACTCACACTCACATGCACACTCACACTCAGACTCACACTCACATGCACACTCACACTCAGACTCACACTCACATGCACACACACTCAGACTCACACTCACATGCACACTCACACTCAGACTCACACTCACATGCACACTCACACTCAGACTCACACTCAGACTCACACTCACATGCACACTCACACTCAGACTCACACTCACATGCACACTCACACTCAGACTCACACTCACATGCACACTCACACTCAGACTCACACTCACATGCACACTCACACTCAGACTCACACTCACATGCACACTCACACGCACACTCACACAGACTCACACGCACACTCACAGACTCACACGCACACTCAGACTCACACTCACACACACTCAGACTCAGACTCACACTCACACTCACACTCAGACTCACACTCACATGCACACTCACACTCAGACTCACACTCAGACTGACACGCACACTCAGACTCACACTCAGACTCACACTCAGACTCACACGCACACTCAGACTCACACTCAGACTCACACTCAGACTCACACTCAGACTCACATGCACACTCACACTCAGACTCACACGCAGACTCAGACTCAGACTCACACTCAGACTCACACACACTCACACTCACACTCAGACTCACACGCACACTCACTCACACTCACTCACACTCACACCCAGACTCAGACTCACACTCAGACTCACACGCAGACTCAGACTCACACTCAGACTCACACACACTCACACTCAGACTCAGACTCACACTCACATGCACACTCACACTCAGACTCACACTCAGACTCACACTCAGACTCACACGCACACTCACTCACACTCACTCAGACTCAGACTCACACTCACATGCACACTCACACTCAGACTCACACGCAGACTCAGACTCACACACACTCACACTCAGACTCACACGCACACTCACTCACACTCACTCACACTCAGACTCAGACTCACACTCAGACTCACACTCACTCACATGCACACTCACACTCAGACTCACACTCACATGCACACTCACACTCAGACTCACCCTCAGACTCACACTCACATGCACACTCAGACTCACACTCACACTCACATGCACACTCACACTCAGACTCACACTCACATGCACACTCACACTCAGACTCACACTCACATGCACACTCACACTCAGACTCACACTCACATGCACACTCACACTCAGACTCACACTCACATGCACACTCACACTCAGACTCACACTCACATGCACACTCACACTCAGACTCACCCTCAGACTCACACTCACATGCACACTCAGACTCACACTCACATGCACACTCACACTCACATGCACACTCACACTCACACTCACACTCACATGCACACTCACACTCACACTCAGACTCACACTCACATGCACACTCACACTCAGACTCACACTCACATGCACACTCACACTCAGACTCACACTCACACTCACATGCACACTCACACTCAGACTCACACTCACATGCACACTCACACTCAGACTCACACTCAGACTCACACTCACATGCACACTCACACTCAGACTCACACTCACATGCACACTCACACTCAGACTCACACTCAGACTCACACTCACATGCACACTCACACTCAGACTCACACTCACATGCACACTCACACTCAGACTCACACTCACATGCACACTCACACTCAGACTCACACTCACATGCACACTCACACTCAGACTCACACTCACATGCACACTCACACTCAGACTCACACTCACATGCACACTCACACTCAGACTCACACTCAGACTCACACTCACATGCACACTCACACTCAGACTCACACTCACATGCACACTCACACTCAGACTCACACTCAGACTCACACTCACACTCAGACTCACACTCAGACTCACACTCACATGCACACTCACACTCAGACTCACACTCACATGCACACTCACACTCAGACTCACACTCACATGCACACTCACACTCAGACTCACCCTCAGACTCACACTCACATGCACACTCAGACTCACACTCACATGCACACTCACACTCACATGCACACTCACACTCAGACTCACACTCACATGCACACTCACACTCAGACTCACACTCACATGCACACTCACACTCAGACTCACACTCACATGCATACTCACACTCAGACTCACACTCACACTCACATGCACACTCACACTCAGACTCACACTCACATGCACACTCACACTCAGACTCACACTCACATGCACACTCACACTCAGACTCACACTCAGATGCACACTCACACTCAGACTCACACTCACATGCACACTCACACTCAGACTCACACTCACATGCACACTCACACTCAGACTCACACTCACATGCACACTCACACTCAGACTCACACTCACATGCACACTCACACTCAGACTCACACTCAGACTCACACTCACATGCACACTCACACTCAGACTCACACTCACATGCACACTCACACTCAGACTCACACTCACATGCACACTCACACTCAGACTCACACTCAGACTCACACTCACATGCACACTCACACTCAGACTCACACTCACATGCACACTCACACTCAGACTCACACTCACATGCACACTCACACTCAGACTCACACTCACATGCACACTCACACTCAGACTCACCCTCAGACTCACACTCACATGCACACTCAGACTCACACTCACATGCACACTCACACTCACATGCACACTCACACTCAGACTCACACTCACATGCACACTCACACTCACACTCAGACTCACACTCACATGCACACTCACACTCAGACTCACACTCACATGCACACTCACACTCAGACTCACACTCACACTCACATGCACACTCAGACTCACACTCACATGCACACTCACACTCAGACTCACACTCACATGCACACTCACACTCAGACTCACACTCACATGCACACTCAGACTCACACTCACATGCACACTCACACTCAGACTCACACTCACATGCACACTCACACTCAGACTCACACTCACATGCACACTCACACTCAGACTCACACTCACATGCACACTCACACTCACATGCAAACTCACACTCACATGCACACTCACACGCACACTCACACTCAGACTCACACTCACACGCACACTCACACTCACACTCAGACTCACACTCACATGCACACTCACACTCAGACTCACACTCACATGCACACTCACACTCAGACTCACACTCACATGCACACTCAGACTCACACTCACATGCACACTCACACTCAGACTCACACTCACATGCACACTCACACTCAGACTCACACTCACATGCACACTCACACTCACATGCACACTCACACTCACATGCACACTCACACTCACATGCACACTCACACTCAGACTCACACTCACATGCACACTCACACTCACATGCACACTCACACTCACACTCACATGCACACTCACACTCACATGCACACTCACACTCACATGCACACTCAGACTCACACTCAGACTCACACTCACATGCACACTCACACTCACATGCACACTCACACTCACATGCACACTCGCACTCACACTCAGACTCACACTCAGACTCACACTCAGACTCACACTCAGACTCACACTCACACTCACATCAGATCGCATCCACGTCCTGCAGCGGCAGAACACACACACCTCACACACACATCAGATCGCATCCACGTCCTGCAGCGGCGGAACACACACACCTCACACACACATAAGAACAGACACACACACACACACATCAGATCACACTCACTCTCACACACACCTCACATCGCATCCACACACTCACAACATCCCGTGATATCGCTTGCTTCTCGGCGGCGATACTGTGCTGTGAGCTTCCAGGACCTGCTGGAGGATCACATGGCCGGAAGCATGTGGTATCTCCGGATGTTGTGAGTGTGTCAGCGCGTATGTGCGATATCGTCAGTGTGTGTGTGTATGCGATCGGATGTGTGTGAGTGTGTGTGAGTGTATGTGATCGGATGTGTGTGAGTGTATGCGATCGGATGTGTGTGAGTGTGTGTGTGTGTGTGTGAGTGTATGCGATCGGATCTGTGAGTGTCGGCAGAGGAGCACGGCGTGCAGCACAGCTGCTGGGACCGCCCACCGGTGGGCACAGGGAGAAGTGGGGTGTGTGTGTGAGTGTATGCGATCATATGTGTGCGTGTTTACTGTCTGATGTGTGACTGTGGAGCACGATGGGGGGTGCACAGCATGGGGGATGTAGCACGATGGGGAGTGCGCAGCATGGGGGATGGAGCACGATGGGGAGTGTGCAGCATGGGGGATGGAGCACGATGGGGAGTGCGCAGCATGGGGGATGGAGCACGATGGGGGGTGCGCAGCATGGGGGATGGAGCACGATGGGGGTGCGCAGCATGGGGGATGGAGCACGATGGGGAGTGCGCAGCATGGGGGATGGAGCACGATGGGGTGTGCGCAGCATGGGGGATGGAGCACGATGGGGGGTGCGCAGCATGGGGGATGGAGCACGATGGGGAGTGTGCAGCATGGGGGATGGAGCACGATGGGGAGTGTGCAGCATGGGGGATGGAGCACGATGGGGAGTGCGCAGCATGGGGGATGGAGCACGATGGGGAGTGCGCAGCATGGGGGATGGAGCATGATGGAGAATGCGTAGCATGGGGGATGGAGTACGATGGGGAGTGCGCAGCATGGAGGATGGAGCACGTTTGGGAGTGCGCAGCATGGGGGATGGAGCATGATGGGGAATGCGTAGCATGGGGGATGGAGCATGATGGGGAGTGCGCAGCATGGGAGATGGAGCATGATGGGGGGTGCGCAGCATGGGGGATGGAGCACGATGGGGAGTGTGCAGCATGGGGGATGGAGCACGATGGGGAGTGCGCAGCATGGGGGATGGAGCACGATGGGGAGTGCGCAGCATGGGGGATGGAGCACATTTGGGAGTGCGCAGCATGGGGGATGGAGCACGATGAGGAATGCGCAGCATGGGGGATGGAGCACGATTGGGAATGCGCAGCATGGGGGATGGAGCACGATGGGGAATGCGCAGCATGGAGGATGGAGCACAATGGGGAATGGGGATGGAGCACGATGGGGGGTGCGCAGCATGGGGGATGGAGCATGATGGGGGGTGCACAGCATGGGAGATGGAGCACGATGGGGGGTGGACCACGATGGGGGGTGCACACCTCCCCCCAAAACACACACACACACTGCCACACACGCACTGCACAACACACCACACACACACTGGGAACCACAAACACCACCCTACACAGACACCCACACACACAGACAACGCCGCAGACACACAACACTCAACACACAAACACCGCGGCACACACAAATATACGCACATACCGCACAACACACACATTGCACAAAACATACCTCCCCCCAAAACACACACACACATACACAACGATACAGACACACAGCGCTCCACAAATAACGACACACAACGCAAGACACAAACAACACCGCTCTCACCCCCCGCTACACCCAGACAACACCCAGAACATGTACAGCCCCTACACAAACACTTGGTAACTACACACAACAACATCTATATATATATATATATAACAAAAATCATACATTAACTACACAATACGTAAATTCTAGAATACCCGATGCGTAGAATCGGGCCACCTTCTAGTATATATATATATATATATATAGAGAGAGAGAGAGAGAGAGAGAGAGAGAGAGAGGGAGAGAGAGATGTTGTTGTGTGTAGTTGCAAAGTGTTTGTGTAGGGCGCTGTAAATGTCCTGGGTGTTGTCTGGGTGTGGGGGGTGTGAGAGCAGTGTTGTTTGTGAGTGTTGCGTTGTTTGTGGAGCGCTGTGTGTCTGCAGAGTTGTGTGTGTGTGGTGCTGTGTGTGTTGCGCGGTTTGTGTGGGTGTGTGTGTTTTGGTGGGAAGTGTGTTTTGTGCAGTGTGTGTGTGTTAGAGGAATAGTCCTGGGGAGAGAGGAGTATAATAGGAGGAGTAGTCCTGGGTGGAGAGGAGTATAATAGGAGGAGTAGTCCTGGGTGGAGAGGAGTATAATAGGAGGAGTAGTTCTGGAGGTGAGGAATATAATATGAGGAGTAGTCCTGGGGGGAGAGGAGGATAATAGGAGGAGTAGTGCTGGGGAGAGAGGAGTATAATAGGAGGAGTAGTCTTGGGGGGAGAGGAGGATAATAGGAGGGGTAGTCCTGGGGAGAGAGGAGGATAATAGGAGGAGTAGTCCTGGGGGGAGAGGAGTATAATAGGAAGAGTAGTCCTGGGGAGAGAGGAGGATAATAGGAGAAGTAGTCCTGGGGGGAGAGGAGTCTAATAGGAGGAAGTGTCCTGGGGGAGGTGTCTAGTAGGTGAAGTAGTCCTGTGGGGGAGGTGTCTAATAGGTGGAGTAGTCCTTGGGGGGAGATGTCTAATAGGTGGAGCGGTCCTGGGGGGAGGTGCCTAATAGGTGCCCAATGTGTGCGGTGGGCGTGGCTGAGTGGGCATAGTGTGGGGGGCGTGGCCAAGCAGGCATGGTTTAGGGGGGCGTGGCTGAGCGGGCATAGTGTGGCAGGGACGTGGCCGAGCGGGCATAGTGGGGCGTGGCTGAGTGGGCATAGTGTGGGTGGCGTGGCCGAGCGGGCATAGTGTGGGGGGCGTGGCCGAGCGGGCATAGTGGGGGGGCGTGACCGAGCGGGCATAGTGGGGGGCGTGGCTGAGCGGGCAGAGTGTGGGGGGAGTGGCTGAGCGGGCATAGTGTGGGGGGTGCGTGGCCGAGCGGGCACAGTGCGGGGGTCGTGGCCCGGGTAACTATGCAACACGGTTTCCATAGTTACCCAATGTGTACCATGGTTACCAGCGTACGCCGACTCCAGCACACGTGTGCCAGGAGCCGGGGTAAGCTAGTAACCATGGTACACATCAGGTAACCATTCAAAGCGACAGTGCTGGTTCATTTTTTGTTTGTTGGTCTCCTGCTGTGCAGCATGCATTAACGTGTTTGACAGCTGGAGACTAACGATCTGAATGGGCAGGGAGCCGGCATACGCTGGTAACCATGGTACACAATCGGGTAATTAAGCAAAGTGGTTTCCATGGTTACCCGATGTGTACCATGGTTACCAGCATACGCCGGCTCCGGCACGATCCCAGCAACGCAAGGGTATGTCTCGGCTGGGTTACTGGTGTGGGCTCCCGGGGATGCAGCAGTCAACTGGGAGTCGGGGCTCCGTGCGGGTTCGGAGAATGCGTGCGGAGGGTGGGGCCAAGCCGAGCGTCCAATGCTTGAGGGGGGCGGGGCTTGACCGAGCGGCCAATGTGTGCGGGGGGGTCTGGTCGAGCGGCCAATCCGTGCGGGGGGCGGGGCCAGGCCGCTGTGTCCAGGATGAAATGGGTCCTGATCATGGGCACGTATCTTACGTGCTTGTTGCGGCCCGCAGACCCTGTGAAGATCGCGGCCCTATGACGGGGATCGGCGCCGGCAAGGCTTTTCTAGGGTTGAATCATTGACAGTGCTGCACAGCAGAGCTTTCTGCACTATACCAATGGCTGTTCTCCGCCAATCAGATGCAAGGAGATGACGTCATGCAGCGGCGTCACCTCCTTGCATCTGATTGGCGGGCAGAAAGCTCCTATGCGCGGCACTGAAAATGATTCAACTGTGCTCAGCTGGCGCCGACCTCCAGCATAAGGCCATGATCGTTAGTGGGTCTGCGGGCCGCAACAAGCAGCCTCAGGCCACATGCTGCTCTCGGGGGCCGCATGTTTGAGACCTCTGTTCTACACTAAACCCAGACTTACCCTCTTCTGGGCCTCGGCCTGTACAATGAGCCGAGAAGCAGGATCAAGCTGTGCTGTGTACTAATTTAAACAGTCCTCTCACAGGTTGGAGGGAAAGAAGGGGAGTGCACCCCGAAATGTACAGTGCAAACGGCACGATTATTCAGCACATCCAAACTAAGTGGAAAAAAGTGCAGATGCAAACTGTTCTGGCTGCAACACAGAAACGCTGAATGCTGCCTCCCAGGAGCTCATTGTGTAGGCCAGGGGTCTCAAACTCGGCTGGGCATATGAGCCACACATAGAAGAAGAAGAATTTGAGGGGCCGCATTCTTTGCAGGACAAAGTGGCATTTTTTTGGTGCCATATTTTTTTCTCTCCACACCTTTGGATCACTGTGAATATTTTTTGCTCGTTTATTATAACAACATACACTTTTTTAGTTTACATATAAAAAAACAACATTTCTTTACATACTTTATTTTTTTTGTTTACATTTTATCTTTCTTGTAAGTAATATAGTTTTACAACTAGCACCATTTAGTGATTTTGGCCAAGATATTTTAGTAATATTCCCCATCCTGTTCCCCATGCTGTAGTAATGTACTCATCCTTGTACCTATCCTGTAGTAACGTGCCCATACTTGTCCCCATCAATTTTTGTGAAACTTGTCACCGAGGATCTCAAAGTCCAAACAAAATGGAAATTTGATAATCTCACAAAGACCCAGAGAGATGCCCTGAGAGAGCTTAGGGCCATGGATGATGAGGTATTTAAAGATGCAGACAAGGGGGGGTCACACATAGTAATCTGGCCTAAGGACCAATACGAGCGGGAAGTCTTGAGGCAGCTGAGGAATCCTGATCCTAAACTACACTCCAACCCCCTACCTCTCTTTTCTAGACAATTGCATGCCATCTTGTTTAGGGCATTTGATGATGGCCATATTACTAAAAAAGTTTTCGAGGGCCTTACCACCACCTATCCCAAAATACCCACCTTTTACATAATCCCTAAAATCCACAGAGACCCCCTTTAACCTACAGGACATCCCATTGTGTCAGGGATAGAGGGTCTATGCCATATGTAGGTTCATAGACTACTACCTTAACCAACTTGTTGAGACATTACCTTCATATGTCAAAGACACAATGGATGTCCTGAATAGGGTTGATGGGATCTTTGTGGATGATAACGTGTTGCTGGTTACAGCAGATGTAGAATCCCTGTATACTTGCATGGACCACCAGCATGGTCTACAGGCAGTTCACTTCTTCCTCAGGGCAGCCAACCGGGATAGACACCTATGTGATTTGATTATTGAACTGGTCGACTTTGCCCTGTCACACTATTTTTTTGTGTTTAAGAATTCCTTTTATCTTCACCGTCGTGGCACTGCAATGGGGACGGCCTATGCCCAGTCTTATGCAAACCTCTTCCAGGAGTACTGGGAGTGGGCTTTGTCTGGGGGGAACAGTCACCGGCCGGCTCTCATATCCAGTGCTGGATAAGATACATCCACGATATTTTTATTTTCTGGCAGGGCACAGCGAGCAACTCGGTTTTTTTTCATACACTCAATAACAATGAGTATCACATCAAATTAATACACAGGTGTGATTCTTGCAAAATTGATTTTTTTGAGCATACAGTTGGACCATGGTCAAGGTAGTGCTATAAAGACCGACGTTTATCGCAAAAAAGTTGGTTCATTTTTTATTACACGCATCCTCCTCGCACAAATGCTCCACCATTAGAGCTATCCCGGTTGGCCAATTCTTGAGGATGCGGCGGATATGCTCTACCGAAGAATGTTTTGAGGTCAGTGACCTTAACACCTGCTTTTTACAGAGACGTTACAGCAACAGGTGTGTAAAGGGTGGGTACAAGTGAGCAAAATACACTTCCCGGGCTCAGTTACATCAACCAACTAAGAAAGATGGATCTGAACAAAAATGGAGATTCCTCTCAACTTATAACTATGAGTGGTTAGCTATAAAGGCCATTCTTTTAAAACATTTGTCCATCTTAAACATGGAGCCCTCCTTCACTCAATTTTTATCTGAAAGACCACTTTTGACCTCTAGGCGGTGTAAGAACCTCAGTGATGTCCTTATCCAAAGTCATTACGTATCTAAGATAACAAACCCCTTTAACACCAGAGGTCCTATCGTGGGTTGTTATTCATGTGGCCGCTGTGCTGCCTGCGCCAATGTCCTGCGCTGCTTCACTTTTGAGACAGCAGATGGTTTTCGTTGCTATAAAATAAATCACTACATCACATGTAAAAGCACCCACATGGTATATTATGCCACGTGTGGTTGCTCCAAAATCTATATTGGCCTGACCTCCAGAGAACTACGGGTTAGTCCAAGAACATTTGTGGGACATTGGTGCGGCCAGGACTGCGACCGATGTGGCTTTTTTGAAAAGTTTGCCTTGTCACTTCACAGATTTCCATAATTGTGATCCTAGGTCCCTGAGGATTTGAGACTTAGGCGGGCTTTGCACGTTGCGACATCGGTAACAATGTGTTACCGACGCTGCAGCGATAGTCCCCGCCCCCTTCGCAGGTACGATATCTTGTGATTGCTGGTGTAGCGAACATTATCGCTACGCCAGCTTTACATGCACTCACCTGCCCTGCGACGTCGCTGTGGCAAGCGACCCGCCTACTTCCTAAGGGGGCGGGTCGTGCGGCGTCATAGCGACGTCACACGGCAGGCAGCCAATAGAAGCGGAGGGGAGGAGATGAGCGGGACGTAAACATCCCGCCCACCTCCTTCCGCATAGCCGGCCGGGACGCAGGTAGGATATGTTCCTCGCTCCAGCGGCTTCACACACAGCGATGTGTGCTGCCTGCTGGAATGAGGAACAACATCGTACCATCTCAGCAGCGGTATTATGCAAATGTTGGACCCTACACCGATCATACGATAACGACGCTTTTGCGCTCGTTAACCCTAGAACGCATACCTGGGGCCTCGCAGGCCTGCTAGGTCATTTGTTTTCTATGGTAGATTGTTATGCTTGCGCGTTCTAGGGTTAATCGTATGTAAAAGGCTTTACACACTACGATGTCGACAGCGACGCCGGATGTGTGTCACTTTCGATTTGACCTCACCGACATCGCACCTGCGATATCGTAGTGTGCAAAGCCCACCATAGACTTAGTACAGGGAAGGATCAGGGGTGCCAACCTTAGGAAAATCCTGGCACAGAGAGAGACACCTCAGGGATTAAATGAAACTCTGAACTTTTCTCCATGCTTGTAGAATTCTTGTGTGCATGTGCCCTCCACAATTGTCTCATACTGTATCTTTCTATTTAATATGATATATTATATTCTACAATTGTCATATGTTTTTTACAATAGTGCCTTGCTGTAAGCATTCCTGTCTGGGACCTGTCTCCATATACTAATTAATGGTGATTTTGATCCAATGGATATTATGGATATCATATGGATCCAGCTCTTTGCCTGCTTATTGTGGATACATCATATTATTTATGGACTTGCCCCTATTTAGGGCTAATACTTGCCTTTGTTGTATTTAATATATATGATGTACTTCTTAAGAACCAACCTAATGGATGTGCGTATGCGTCCCTTCTGGCTATCTCTCTTCCCCTCTGTCGCTGTCTGGTGGTCTTGTGCGCTTGTCCGAGTGCCATAGCAACTTGTCTCTGACCCTGTACATGTGGCGCCCTGGACAAGCCAGGACGTCACAGGTACTGCAACAACGCACCCCACACCCCGGCTAGGCACACCAAAGTCAGACAAAAATCCTTGTTGCCTCCCTCCAGGGGCTGATGTCCACACCAGGTGGGGTGGAGCTAGGCAGTTGGCTCCACCCACCGAGGAGTTCACAGGCCTGGAGGCAGGAAAAGTGACAGTTCAGTTAGGGAAGTGGAAGAGAGAGGAGTGAAGTGGTAGTGGAGCAGACTGACCGTGTCCGGGTGCGTGACCCGGGCACATACAGCAAGGTTGGCAGACGGTGGTGACCGTCTGCAGGAGAGGCTGATTGACGTGAACCGTAAGGACCGGGGACGGGCGGTGGCCCACCGGTACCGGATCGGAGAGCAAAGAGAAGCCAGCACCATTCGGCAGGGCCTACGGACCCCGACCAGGCTTGGAGTCGCCTCAAAACCGGTCAAATCCGTTAGCGAAGGGAACCTCCGGGGTTTCCCAGCAGTCAAGACCCAATTGAAGGCAACCGCTCAAACCGTGAAGGGAAATACAGTCACCGCCAAGGCTACAGTTCCCAGGGCCAGAGCCTGCGGGCAAAAGGGGCTCCCTCAGCATCCATCCAAGCTGGGGAGAGGGTTACCGGTGGGAAGCCACCAGAACCGAGAACATAACACAGGTGCGGGGAAAGGCAGTCACCGCCAACCTACCGGGAGAAGAACCACCGCAGCCGTCTGTGGGACCCGTCCATCCAGCCGTTTGTTTTACCGGAGACTTTGCATTCATTATTGGCTGAGTGAGTACCACTGTGCCGTGCGGCACTGCGCTGCCCCCGCGACCCTGCACCTCACCAGGTCCCGTAACCCACCTGCCATTCCTCCCTCACCGGGCCCCGGGACAACCAACCCTGCTACTCACGGAGGGGAAGAACAACATCTAAGCTGCTCCCTGTCATCGCTCCCGGGATCCCCGTCCAGAGCAGCGGTGGTGTCACAACCTCACCACAACCGTGGGTGGCATCACGGACAATACATCCCCAAAACCAATCCCCCCTTTTCACTCACGGGCGAGGAGCGCTGCTCGAGTCCCCGGGTCCGGCCCACCACTCGAGCCACCGACCGAGCAGCAAGCGAAGCAGCCGGACCCGAGCGTGGTGAGCACAGCGTCCCTTCCCCGCCCGCGACAACTTGGCGTCACGAACAGGATCTTACCGCTCTGCCGTCTGGTAGAGGTGCGCCTTGTGACCGCCTGAGGTGTCTGGCCGAAAATTTTGAGAAGCCGCCATTTTGGGTGCGAAAAATCCCCGCTCGAGCGTCTCCTCGAGCAGTGGAGGCGCGAAAGCCGAAACCCCGCCCCTGTAGAGGAGGAGCCAGAAAAAGACTAAGGGGTAAGGGGGCACAGAATGGCGGCCGGCCGCATATGAACCGCGGCTATAGAAGCAGGGACGCCAGGACTCTGCGATCTGCTGGTTCCTGGAAAGTACCGCTACCACCATGTCCGCCCCGTCCAGCTACGCAGAGGTTACGGAGCCGGTGCCCGGAACAGCGGCGTGGCTCAGGGCCCGAATGGCGGGGATCTGCCGGCGCTACCGGAGTCAGATATGTCTGCTGATGGAGCAGTGGACCGCGGAGGTGGAGGAGGTAGCTGCGGTCGCCCGGGTATACGGAATGGAGGCCATGATGGAGGAGCTGGTGAGTGACCCACGCCCTTGTGTCCCCGAGGGACCGGCCGTTGCGGCTGAGGGACCCGGTCTACCTCTGGCCCCCATGCCGCCTCCGTCTTCCCTGCCCGTGCACCCCGCTGCTGCTGGTCCATCTAACGTACACCCCCTCGTAACAGTAGCCGAAAGATTGGTGAGCCCGGAGACTGCGGCAGCTGGCGGCAACCCGCCTGGCGCAGGGACAGATGATGGTGACTCCGGACCTGACACAGAGCCTGTTTCGGAGGAGGACGAGGGAGTCGTCGCCCTGTATGGCACGGAGGCCACTTACATCCCCCGGAGCGGAAATAATGGATACCGGGCGGCCCTTCCTCGTCGCGCCTACTATGCGCTGGAGGGGCTGGTACCTGTGTTCTTCCACCCAGGGTCGGGTGAGGAGGACGAAGGTGAGCAGTAATGGCAGCGGTCCCCCGCCGCAAGTTGTCCCCTTTGGGACCACCGGCACCGTTTGAATAAGTTAAATGATAAGATTGAATCAACCGAACTGTAATCTGATTGGGACCGTGATTAAACTGGCCGTTGCCGGCATGTTGTCCCCGTAGGGACTTTCTGCAACCGCTGCGTAAGGAACTGCTTACAGACAAGCCCGAGAACTTGCAGGGCAACCACAAACTTGTGGGATGTAAATATTTGGCTTAAACCGTTGCCGCCTCCGGAGAGGCAGATTGGAGGAAGGGCCCGCAGCAGAGTAGGCTGGGGCCCGGCCACCACCTGAACCGGTGGTGATCCTCCGGGGGTCAGGGGTTCCCATGGACATGGGACCCCTGAAAGAGACCGTACCCGCTCGGGCAGCTTGGTTCTGGACTGGGGTCAAGGGGTGCTGCCCGCTTCTTAGGGGCAGCATCAGGGCCAGGTTGTTTGGGTGGGAGAAGAGCGGAAGCCGTACCATTTAATAAATATATGCCGTTAGAAACGTTTAAGAATGTGCCTCCCGTTGTGGGAAGTTTGACTAAAAATGCTTGTGTTTTAAATGATGTTTTTACTCTTTTGCAGTTAACAAAAAAAAATAAAACCGGTGATGGACGGGCAGCCAGCGGACGGTCTGCATTTTACTAAGGAGGAATGTGGCGCCCTGGACAAGCCAGGACGTCACAGGTACTGCAACAACACACCCCACACCCCGGCTAGGCACACCAAAGTCAGACAAAAATCCTTGTTGCCTCCCTCCAGGGGCTGATGTCCACACCAGGTGGGGTGGAGCCAGGCGGTTGGCTCCACCCACCGAGGAGTTCACAGGCCTGGAGGCGGGAAAAGTGACAGTTCAGTTAGGGAAGTGGAAGAGAGAGGAGTGAAGTGGTAGTGGAGCAGACTGACTGTGTCCGGGTGCGTGGCCCGGGCACATACAGCAAAGTTGGCAGACGGTGGTGACTGTCTGCAGGAGAGGCTGATTGACGTGAACCGTAAGGACCGGGGACGGGCGGTGGCCCGCCGGTACCGGATCGGAGAGCGAAGAGAGGCCAGCACCATTCGGCAGGGCCTACGGACCCCGACCAGGCTTGGAGTCGCCGCAAAACCGGTCAAATCCGTTAGCGAAGGGAACCTCCGGGGTTTCCCAGCAGTCAAGACACGATTGAAGGCAACCGCTCAAACCGTGAAGGGAAATACAGTCACCGCCAAGGCTACAGTTCCCAGGGCCAGAGCCTGCAGGCAAAAGGGGTTCCCTCAGCATCCATCCAAGCTGGGGAGCGGTTTACCGGTGGGAAGCCACCGGAACCGAGAACATAACACAGGTGCAGGGAAAGGCAGTCACCGCCAACCTACCGGGAGAAGAACCACCGCAGCCGTCTGTGGGACCCGTCCATCCAGCCGTTTGTTTTACCGGAGACTTTGCATTCATTATTGGCTGAGTGAGTACCACTGTGCCGTGCGGCACCGCGCTGCCCCCACGACCCTGCACCTCACCAGGTCCCGTAACCCACCTGCCATTCCTCCCTCACCGGGCCCCGGGACAACCAACCCCCCTACCCACGGAGGGGAAGAGCAACATCTAAGCTGCTCCCTGTCATCGCTCCCGGGATCCCCGTCAAGAGCAGCGGTTGTGTCACAACCTCACCACAACCGTGGGTGGCGTCACGGACAATAAATCCCCAAAACCAATCCCCCCTTTTCACTCACGGGCGAGGAGCGCCGCTCGAGTCCCCGGGATCTGGCCCACCGCTCGAGCAACTGACCGAGCAGCAAGCGAAGCAGCCGCAACCGTGCCGGACCCGAGCGTGGTGAGCGCAGCGTCCCCTCCCCGCCCGCGACATACATAGTGCTAGTGTTATGACAACGCAAGCGGAATGGACAGATTGATTTCAGATGGTGTACAGGTGCCACTATATCCACCTTGATTGGTTCTCGCAGCCCAGGTGACCACTACCTCTTACTCTAAAAAGGTCCTGGCATGTGTACCTTTCAGTCCTTTGATGAAGCGAGCAATTTCTCACGAAACACGCATTGAGGCGTTCTCATGGGATTTCCTCTGACCCTGTTATGCTTGCCGGACGAGCAATGTTGTTTAGCAAACCCACTGGGCCACAGCACACATAAAACCCAGAGGGGCTTGACTACAGACCTGAGCCTGGTCTTCTCCAGTGCTTCTCATGGTGAGGGTGTTACGCTTCAGGTATGAGTCTGGGTGCCACTCGGGAAGACTGGTGCTGCATCGGCTGGCCCCAGGGGTATGGGAGCGGCAGTCTCTGGCAGTAGGTTACAGCAGCAGCAGGTGTCGAGATTCCATCCAGGATGGATGGACGGATGGATGGTACAGCAGCTGTGACCGGCATGGATACTTGCAGAGGCGGGTATCGTGTAAGCTGGTCGGCGTAGATGGTAGCGACAGCAGTGGAACAGCATGGTAGTACAGCACTGAAATATAAAGATGTATCAGCAGCAGCAGACAGCACAATATCATCAGCTGCAGTGCTAAGGGCCCTGATAACTAGCAATGACTAACTCATTGCCCAGGCACCAGTGATAAGGCTGAGGCTGGAGGCCTGGAAGATGTACAGATGTTCTGGGAGACAGCAGCATGGGACAGGGACGGGACCACCACCGCAGGACTCCTGGACAGGTGAGGAAACCGACGTCCTTGCTGGGGAAGGGGAGCAGGAGAGTGCGAGGATGTCGGCATGGGCGTTACAGTACCCCCCTTCCTTACGCCCCCCACCCACCCCCTTTTAGGGTATTTGTTAAGGAGAAGAGGGAAATTAATATTCTCCCTTGGCTGCCATGACCTCTCAAAAAAGAACAACCAATTGAGATATAACCAAGGGGTTAACCAAGAAGACCAAAAGAAAAACCCCTAAAAAATTACTTTATCATTATTGTCTTAAAATCAGAAATTCCCCCCAAAAAGCGTGATTATATAAAGTCATTAACACGGTGCAATGATTAAGGATTGGGAATGGCCAAAAACCCTATCAGTTTCCCTTCCTTGCCACGGAGGTTGGCACTCTAAATTTAGCGCAATGGCGCCCCCGCTCACCGACGGCTTGCCCTTATAGTCTGAGGTGCAGCTAGTCTGGAAATTCGGGAGTAACAACACACATAACAATCTATGCACACCTACATGTCCTTAAAAATATAAAATGACTTAGCACTGTCACAAGGGTAAAAATATCCCAGACAGTTAGATCCCCCTATTTTCTTTAATATAATACTAGAAAAATAGGTTTGATCTCTCAGCTTAAATAACCTGATGTTATACTTATTAAAAAAATAAATTGTCAAGTGCCTCCAAAGTATATATAAAGTGCTAAATACCTCCAAGTACTGTGTAACACAAGGAGTAAACACAAACACTGCTGTAAACCTAGACTGTTATTGTGCAAACTGGCCAAGCAATATATCAATGTAAGCAAGGACTCTCTTTGCTAATAACCTGGTTTTTCATTATCACACCAGCAGAAAAAGGTACCAAAAGATATGTAAACATAGTCAAACCTATTTTCTAGTATTATCTTATAGAAAATAGGGGGATCTAACTGTCTGGGATATTTTTACCCTTGTGACAGAGTCATTTTATATTTTTGAGGACATGTAGGTGTGCATAGATTATGTGTGTTGTCACTCCCGAATTTCCAGACTAGCTGCACCTCAGACTAGAACAGGGATATAAGAGCAAGCTGTCGGTAAGCGGGGGCGCCATTGCGCTAAATGTAGAGTGCCAACCTCCGCGGCAAGGAAGGTAAACTGATAGGGCTTTTCACCATTCCGAATCTTTAATCATTGGACCGTGTCTATGACTTTATATAATCACGTTTTTTGGGGGGGATTTCTGATTTTAAGACAATAATAATAAGGTGATTTTTTTAGGGATTTTTCTTTTGGTCTTCCTGCAATGACCTCTCCTCAGGACCAAACCCCTTCCAGAGGCTAAGAGGTACCTGGATCCCTGTGATAACGGCTCAGGATGACAGGTTTGAGGAGGGACACATGGAAAGAGTTGGGGATGCATAGAGAAGCCAGGAGCTTCAGTTTGTAGTCTGGAGCACCTCAATGGGACTCAACTTGTAGGATGGTAACTTGAAGTGGACGTATCCGGAAGAGAGACATACCTTGTCTCCGGGCTGGAACGAAGAAGGATGTAGGTGTCTCTTGTCTTCATGCCTCTTCATATGAATGGAGGACTGCTCCAGGGAGGACTTGGTCTCCACCCTGATGTCGGAGAACGTCTTAACGAGAGAAACAGCTTGCCAAAGGTGAGTGCCACTGGGAATGGGATTCTGGGTCGCTGTCCATACAGAATCTGAAAAGGAGGCTTGGCGGCGGACTTACTTAGGTGGTTTTATATACGAGAACTCCACACAAGGGAGGAGCTTGACCCAGTCACTATGATGCTCATTGACGAAGTGTCACAGAAAGTTCATCATAGTCTGGTTCACCCGTTCCACTTGGCTATTGGACTGCGGATTGTAGTCTGCCGAGAAGTCCAAAGTGACATCCAACAGCTTGGAGGTGGCCTTCCAGAATCTAGATATGAACTGGACTCCTCTGTCGGACACAATGAGGAGTGGTAGACCGTGCAGCAGAAAGATGAGCTGCATGAAGTGCTCAGCAAGCACTGGCGAAGAAGGCAAACCGGTCAGCAGGGTAAAATGGGCCATTTTAGAGAATCTGTCCACCACCACTAAGTTGACGGTGCAACCGGAGGACTTCAGTAGATCTGTGATAAAGTCCATCCCGATGTGATATGCTATCAGGGGGTAGATGGCACCGGAAAAGGGAGCAGTGGATCAGCAGGAAGCTTCTTCAGTGTCTTCTTATGGGCACTCGAAGGACAGGCCAACACAAATTCCAGGACATCTTGTCGCAGTGTAGGCCACCAGTAGCACTACAACGTCAGCTGCAATGACTTCTGTCCAGTATGACTGGCCAGCCAAAAGGAATGACCCCACTGAATAACTCGCTCCCTGTCTGCTTCAGCAACATCTTGCCGGGAGGAACCTGGAAAATGTCTATAGGAGCCATGTCACCATCCTGGATGGCTCAATTATGTGTTGAGGCTCCTCCTCCTGATCGGCTGACAGAAATGATCGCAACAGCGCATCAACCTTGATGTTCATTTCTGCAGGGCGGAAATGCAGCACAAAGTCGAAGCGAGTGAACAAAAGCGACCACCGGGCTTGACGAGGATTCATCCCCTGAGCTGACTGTAGGTAAGCAAAGTTCTTGTGTTAGGCGTAAATGATTACAGGGTGCACTGCTCCTTCCAACACATAACACCAGAGCCATCTTGAGGGCCAACAGCTCCCAATCGCCAATTGAGTAGTTGCACTTGGCTGGAGAGAAAGCCCTGGAAAAGAAACCGCAGGTTAAATAGCACTTCTGTGTGAGAACTGCATCGGCAACAGAAGACGAAGCATCCACTTCGAGGGTAAACTGCTGATTAGAATCAGGTCTATGTAGCGTCAAAGCTAAGTAAGGCCTGTTTGAGGGAAATAAAGGTGTTTTCTGCCTCAGGAGTCCAAGCTTTCAGATTCGCCCCTTTGCGGGTCAAGACTGAGATGGGAAGAGCCAGTGACGAGAATCACGGGATAAACTGCCTGTAGTAATTGGCAAACCCAAAGAACCGCCGGATCAGACTGTCAGGACGTGGCCACTTCAGTACTGCTAACAACTTGCTGGATCCATCCTCAGGCCGGTCACTGAGATGATGTAACCTAAGAAAAGCAGGGATGATTTCTCAAACAGGTGCTTTTCGTATTTGGCATATACATGGTTCTCCCTTAACCTCTGCAGAACCTGCTGAACGTTTCTTCTGTGCGTAAGAAAGTCCAGTGAGAATACAAGAATGTCGTCCAAGTACACCACTACACATGTGTATAGCAGATCTCGAAAGATATCGTTGATGAATTCCTGAAAGACTGTCGGGGCATTGCTGAGCCCAAATGGCATTACCCGATACTCATAGTGGCTGTCATGGGTGTTGAAGGCAGTCTTCCATTCATCGCCCAACCATATCCTAACCAGATTGTACGCACCAAAGAGGTCAAGCTTGGAGAAGATCCTAAATCCTCGGAGTCGGTCGAACAATTCTGGTATGAGCAGCAGCGATTATTTGTTCTTGACTGTGATTTGATTGAGACCTCTGTAGTCTATATATGGTCAAAGAGACCTGTCCTTTTTTCACAAAGGAGAATCCGGCTCCGGCCGTTGAGGAAGTGTATTGAATGAAACCTCTTGCCATATTGTACTTTATGTATTCGGACATCACCTGGGTCTCGGCCTGAGACGGGATACATACAACCACGAGGAGGGGTTGACCCAGGGAGTAGGTCAATCGGACAGTGGTATTGTCTATGTGGCGGCTGGGTTTTGGCCTCTTTTTTGTCAAAGACATCTGCATAGGCCCAGTATGCAGACAGCAGACCTGGAAGATTAGAGGGCTTCATGGGTGGTCAAGGAGATTGTACATGAACAAGACAGCTTTTATGGCAAGTGTTACCCCACCTGAGCAGATCTCCAGTCCAGAAGTGGTTCGTGCTTCCGAATCCACAGTAGACCCAGCAACAGCGGATGCGACATTCCTGAAAGGACGTGAAAGGTGATCTTCTCCATATGCAGCACTCCTACTCATAGGACAGCGTCTTCTGTAACAAACTGGATGACCTCGGGCAGAGGCTTTTTGTTCACCGACAGCACTGGAACAGGACTTTGCAGCTGATGAACAGGAATCCAATACCGATCCACTATACTCAGTTGTATGAAATTCCCATCAGCACAGAAGGGCCACCTCAGAGAACCAGAAGTCACTGGTTACGGACACAGTCAAATATAGAGGTGCAGAGGACTTGCCATCACGTAGAGTAGCCTCTCCTACTGACCCTAGGCAAGAAATTTTCCCGGCTTCTTGGGACAAAAGCAGATTAGGTGCGCGGAGCTTCAACAATAGTAGCACCTCCCATTGGTACGACGAATGTCCTGGCGATAGCAGACAGACCACACTTGATCAATCTCCATTGGCTCTGGGACTGTAGGTATGGAGGCCACACTGGCACGAGGAACCAAGCACCTCAGAACAGAGGGTACTGGGTGTGATGACCTCCTTTCACGGGCTTTCTCATGAGCACATTACAGAAAGCACAGGTCAATCTGAATGGCTAGGCTAATCAGGTCATCCAGAAAGAAGAATAAAGCACGACTGTAATGATAGTCCTGGGAGTGGACTCACTGGACTGGGCACTGGACTCTCCTGAGGTGCCGCCTTGAGCGAATCCCTATACAGGGACGTCGGGCGTAACCCCAGAGGGTCTAGATGCACGGAAGCCGGGATCAGCAGGATTCACAGGAAAGAGTTTTATAGAGTCTGTGGTAGATACAGGATCAGATCTGAACCAGGTACAGGTTAACGGCATCAGGCTGAAGGCCAGAATCGGAGACTGGTGCAGGTTAACGGGATCAGGCTGAAGTCCAGAACCGGAGACTGGTGCAGGTTACAGGGATCAGGCTGGAGTGTGTGCTCAGAAAGGTACTCAGGATCTGTAAGCAAAGACAGTGTTACACCAAGCATAGGCATAGAGAGACCTGAACAACTGGTACAAGAGACAAGCTACAGGGACACGTTGAACAAGCACTGGCCATGGGGAACAGGAAGTCTTAAATACCCAAGGTATTTAGTAGTCAGATCCTGGACAGCTGTGCTGGCCCTTTAAGTCTAGGAGAGTGCACACGCATGCCCTCTAGTGTGCATGTGTGACGCCCTTAACCCGTGGTGGGTGGCGCAGTCGGATCGGGAGCGTGACAATGACCAGCTAACTCGTCCCTTGATTTTACCAGTTAGGCCTCACCAGAATGCTCCGATGAATGACTCATTGGTCCACTGCAGCTCAGACAATAAGGTGTGGAATCTTATGGCTTACGGTGAAATCCCCTTGTTGCAGGTCAAACAGTGCTTCTGTAGCAGATGCAATGTGGCCAGGTTCATCAAATATTTCCTGGAAAGTCTCCAGGAAGATAGACAGGTTGGAGACTAGTGAATCAAGCCTCTCCAGAAACGAACTGATCTAGTCCAAAGCTTCGCCCTCTAGGTAAGAGGCCAGGAAAGCCACTTTGGTGGCATCTGTGGGATACTGCTGCGGCAGGAGACGGAAGTGCAACTGGCACTATTAAGAAACCCTTAACAAAGCTTCGGATCCCCTCGGTACCGTGGATGTCTGCTGAGACGAATGAGGAAGACTGCCGACTGGAAGAGAGGACGGCACAGAAGGCTCCAAAACTGGAGTAGCAGCTTGGCTGGAAGCATTCTGCTTGGATGTCTGCCGTTCGTCCATGGAAGCTAAATACTCCAGCACCCGACCTTGTATACCTTCCTGATGAGTAAGTTCTTGTTAGACGCTGGTAAGCTGAGTGTTGTTGGTTGCAAGATCTGTCAACTGCAGAGAGGTCAGCCATGTGTCCATAGCCTGCAGACTGGTCATGAGATGGTGTTGTTCCTCCTGCAAATGAGCAAGTTCTCACTGAGCCGAGAATGCAGGGCCAGCATGGTTCATGTCCTGGGAAAACTGTTATGCTCGCCCGCAGAGCAGAGATATTTAGAAAAGCCACTGAGCCACAGCACACAGAAAAACTAAAGGGGCTTGACTATGGACCTGAGCCTGGTCTTCTCCAGAGCCCCTCATGGTGAGGGTGTTACACTGCAGGTATGTGTGCGGGTGACACTCAGGAAGACTGGTGCTGCTTCAGCTGCCCCCAGGGGTAAACGAGCAACAGTCTCTGGCAGTAGGTTAGAGCAGCAGCAGGTGTTGAGATTCTGTCTGGGATGGATGGACGGATTGATAGTACAGCAGCTGCGACTGACATGGATACTTGAGGAGACGGGTATCGTGTAAGCTGGACGGCGTGGATGGTAGCGGCAGCAGTGGAACAGCAAGGAAGCACAGCACTACAATATAAAGAAGTGTGAGCAGCAGCAGACAGCACAATATCAGCAGCAGCGCTAAGGGACCTGAGAACTAGCAATGACTCCAAGGGGTACTTTGCACATTACAACATCGCAGGTGCGATGTCGGTGGGGTCAAATCGAAAGTGACGCACATCCGGCGTCACTGTCGACATCGCAGTATGTGAATCCTTTTACATACGATTAACGAGCGCAAAAGCGTCGTTATCGTATGATCGGTGTAGGGTCCGACATTTTCATAATTTTGCAGCAGCGACGGTATGATGTTGTTCCTCGTTCCTGCGGCAGCACACATCGCTGTGTATGATGCCGTAGGAGCGAGGAACATCACCTTACCTGCGTCCCGGCTGCAATGAGAAGGAAGGAGGTGGGCGGGATGTTTACGTCCTGTTCATCGCCACCCCTCCGCTCCTATTGGCCGCCTGCCTTGTGACGTCGCTGTGACCTCGCACGACCCGTCCCCTTAGGAAGGAGGCGGTTCGCCTGGCAGAGCGACGTCGCAGGGCAGGTAAGTGCATGTGAAGCTGCCGTAGCGATAATGTTCGCTATGGCAGCAATCACAAGATATCGCTGCTTCGACGGGGGCGGGGACTATCGCGCTCGACATCGCAACATCGGCTTGCAATGTCGCAACGTGCAAAGTACCCCTAACTTATTGCGGCTAACAATCAAGGATAGAGGACAAATCCCAATTGAAATTAACAAAAACAAAAAATCCTAAAAGTTGCAAATTAAAGTATAATATTAAAAACTCAATATGTGGATGTGAGAAAAGCACTCCAAAACAATAGAGTGGACCAAAAAAAGTGAAATAAGCAAGGATCTAGGTAAACCTAAAGGGCCCTGCCGTTGCCCATACAGTCTCACCCTACCTTGCTGCGGAGGTTGGCACCCTAATAAAATGCAAATAGTGCCCCTGCTCACCGATGACTCACCCTTAAGGACCCTGATGAGTCCCTAAACTAGATCCTATCATAAATTATGCAGAAATACAAAGTCTGATCAAATAGGTTTTAAATAACCAAGCTCAAAAGGTAATAACCACGAAGGTATCTACTAATAATATGCCATGCTGAATCCTGATAGATACCTCATGAAACAGCAAATCAAACTGCGAGGGCTACTGGTGTGCACCACAACGCCCCACGTAAATGAAAGAAAGGACCCACAATTACAGGTTACAAAAACAAGCAAAAGATCAAACAAAAAAATAAAGATAAAAACACTTCCCTTATACATGTCATTATTCACAAGACGGCCTCAACGCGTTTCCCCTGTTTCAGGTTCATCAGGAGGCCTGATTGGGGTATAGATGTCCCTAAATGGTGTGGATACACTGAAAACGCAAACCTATTTGATCAGACATTGTATTTGTGGATAATTTATGATAGGATCTAGTTTAGGGACTCATTAGGGTCTTTAAGGGTGAGTCATCATTGAGCGGAGGCACCATTTGCGTTTTATTAGGGTACAAACCTCCACGGTAAGGTAGGGTGAGACCGTAGTGGCAATAGCAGGGCCATTTAGAGTTACCTAGATCCATGCCTATCTCGCTTATTTTTCTCCTCTATTATTTTGGAGTGCTTTTCTCACATCCACATAGTGAGTTTTTAATATTATACTTAATAACATTTGCAACTTTTAGGAATTTTGTTTTTTGTTAATTTCTAACTGATTGCCCAGGCACCAGTAAAAGGCAGAGGTGCTTTAAGTACCTGCGACCTCCCAGCTGACCTTGGAGGTACTTCTGAGATATGAGGATATTGGCTCTTTAAGAAATTGGTCGTCTGGATAGGGGAGAAAACCAATGTCCTCGCCAGGGGAGGGGAGCAGAAGAGTGTGAGGATGCCGCCATGGATGTTACAAGCACCAATTATATACTGCAGTATTTCCAGGTAATATAATACCCTTAATATATGGGCACCCCACTGGTTCAATTTTTGGCTGTATCTTGAATCTAAACTTTTGATATTGCCTAGGAGCATATGGTTTGCTCCAAGTGCTGATGCACTAGTCACTTTATATTTGGTATTAGCTTTGTGTATTATATTTCTGTGGTTTAAAGGGAACCTGTCAGCAGAAATTTCGCACTAAACCTAAAAGATTCCCCTTCTGCAGCTCCTGGGCTGCATTCTAGAAAGGTTCCTGTTGTTATTGTGCCCCCTTTGAGACCTAAATAAATACTTTATAAAGTCTTACCTTTTTGTATGCAAATCTTTTTTTATGGTCACAGGGGCGGGCTGTCTTGCGTCCGTTATTCTCCCTCCTGCCACTTTACGCCGTCCCCCATTGCTCATTTCCATACCTGAGGACGCCGCCCAGTGCTCCCTAGGTCTCGCGCATGCCCAGTGGCACTATCGCGGGACAGCACTGTGTAAAGTGTGACCACTGGTGAGGTGATTGCGCAGGCGTGAGATTATGGGCGGCGCTGTGATTGTCATCAGCAGCGTCATCCAAGTACCCGCCCATAATCTTGTGTCCGCGCTTTTCACTCTGCCTCCACCGTTATGCGGTTATGATCGGTGGTATGCTGCTCCTCACATCTATTTCCTGCTCCAGGGAAAGATGGGTAATAGGTGACGTGGGTTCATATGGCCAGCGCTTGCGCATAACGGTGGAGGCAGAGTGAAAAGCGCGGGCAGGAGATTATGAGCGGGTACTTGGATGACGCTGCTGATGACAATCACAGCGCCGCCCATAATTTCACTCCCTGCGCAATCACGTCACCAGCGGACACACTGCGCACAGTCCCGCGAGAGTGGCACTGGGCATGCGCGAGACCATGGGAGCACTGGGCGGCGTCCTCATGTATGGAAATGAGCAATGGGGGACGGCGTACAGCATCAGGAGGGAGAATATCGGACGCAAGACAGCCCGCCCCCGTGACCATAAAAAAAAAGATTTGGATACAAAAAGGTAAGACTTTATAAAGTATTTATTTAAGTCTCAAAGGGGGCACAATAACAACAGGAACCTTTCTAGAAAGCAGCCCAGGAGCTGCAGAAGGGGAATCTTTTAGGTTTATTGCGAAATTTCTGCTGACAGGTTCCCTTTAACTACTGTATACTTACATATGTTTACATGCCAAATACTGTATGTGATCAATTCATTTTATACTGCATATCAAGTGTGATCTCGAACCATGGCATTTACATTTACTGTTGTCTGTTTTTCTATATCTTATTTTTTAATATGTTTAATAAAATTTGTATTTTTTTATGGTGTTTAGTCCATTTTGTTCTCTCCTTAATATAATTCTATTTGTGGATATATGCATTTTCGTCAGATTGGGAATTATGTAACGTTATTCCATGGCTAACACTCATTATACTTTTGTTTAAATGGAATTTGTGTATTTATTGTTTCCATCCTGTAGTAATGTGCCCATCCTTGTTCCCATACTGTAGTAATAAGAAACAGAAAGCAATGTTGTCAGCTCACCTCCTCTGGTTCTCTGGCATCCTAGTGGCAGCCTGGACTTCGTTTGGCCAACCGTATGAAGACAAGCAAGAAAATAGATGTGGCGCTTGTAAGAAACCAGCTTGAAGTAGTTCAATAAAATATCCAAAATTTATTTAGAAACGTTGCAAGTAAAAATATAGGACAGTCATGACTACCCCCTTGTAGAACTAGATGGTGAGTGGGGACAATGCGTTTCTCCAATCTCTTGGGCTTAATCATGTACATGATTAAGGCCAAGAGATTGGCAGAATCGTGTTGTCCCCACTGACCATCTAGTCCTACAAGGGGGTAGTTATGACTGTCCTGTATTTTTACTTGCAACATTTCTAAATAAATTTGGATATTTTACATGAACTATTCAAGCTGGTTCCTTACAAGCGCTGGATCTATTTTCTTGCTTGTCATTCTGTAGTAATGTGCACATCCTTGTCCCCATCCTGTAGTAACGTGCCCCAGCCTTGTCACCATCCTGTAGTAATGTGCCCATCATGTAGTAATGTGCTCATCCTTGTCCTCTTTTACTAAAGTGCACCATACTTGAGCCCATCTTGTAGTAAAGTGCCCACCTTGTAGTAATGCAGCCCTCCTTTTCCCCATTCTGTATTAATGTGTCCCTCCTTTTCCCCATTATGTATTAATGTGCCCATCCTTGTCCCCATCCTGTAGTAATGTGCCCTTCCTTGTCACCATCCTGTAGTAATGTGCCCATCCTGTAATAATGTGCTCCATCCTGTAGTAATGTGCCCCATCTTGTAGTAATGTGCCCCATCCTTGTCTCCATCCTGTAGTAATGTACCCATCCTTGTCCCCTTTTACAAATGTGCCCCATCCTTGAGCCCATCCTTTAGTAAAGTGTCCATCCTGTGGTAATGTGCCCCATCTTTGTGCCCATCCTGTAGTAATGTGCCCTCTCCTTGACCCCATCCTGTAGAAATGTGCCTATCCTGTAGTAATGTGCCCCCTCTTTGTCCCCTTTTATTAATGTTCCCCATCCTTGTCCCAATTTTGTAGTATTGTGCCCATCCTGTGGTAATGTGCCCAACCTTGTCCCCTTTTACTAATATGCCCCATCCTTGAGCCCATCCTTTAGTAAAGTGTCCATCCTGGCTTAATGTGCCCCCTCTTTTTCCCCATTCTGTAGTAATGTGCCCATCCTTGTCCCCATCCTGTATTAATGTGCCCCATCCTTGTCCCCCTACTGTAGTAATATGCCCATCCTGTAGTAATGGTCCCCATCCTGCAGTAATGTGCCCATCCTCTAGTAATGTTCCCCATCCTTGTGCCCATCCTTGTCCCCTTTTACAAATGTGCCCCATTTTTGTCCCCATTGTGTAGTAATGTGCCCATCCTGTAGTAATGTGCCCAGTCTCGTCCCCTTTAACTAATGTGCCCCAAACATGTGCTCATCCTGTATTATTAAACTTGTTCCCTTTTATAATTTGTCTCATCCTTGAGCCCATCTTGTAGTAATGTGTCCATCCTGTAGTATTGTGCCCTCACCTTGACCTCAACTTGTAGTAATATGACCATTGTGTAGTAATGTGCTCCCTCCTTGTCCCCCTTTACTAATCTGCCCCATCCTTGTCCCATTCCTGTAGTATTGTGCCCATCCTGTAGTAATGTGCCCAACCGTGTTCCCTTTTACTAATGTGCCCCGTCCTTGAGCCCATTCTGTAGCAAGGTGCCCATCCTGTAGTATTGTGCCCCCTCCTTGATCCCATTCTGTAGTAATGTGCCCATCCTGTAATAATGTGCCCATTCTGTAGTATTATGCCCATCGTGTAGTAATATGCCCATCCTTGTCCCTTTTTACTAATGTGCCCATCCTTGTTTACTTTTACTATACTGTCCCCTTTACTGATCCTTTTTTTGTAGCAATGCCTCATCCTTGTCTGCTATTGTGCCATTTCATACCTCTCCTCCATTCTCCAACCTGCTTCTTGCAGCCAGCAGGCACGAGCCCCCCTTGATGATCGAGGCAACTGGCGACTGTCAACGCATCATCTGAAATTCAGATGAAAGTTTTGCCGCCGTGCAGTGTCAAGCTCTCTCTGCACTATTCCAATGGCAGCCGCCGGCCAATCAGAGGCAAACAGGTGACGTCATATGCATCAACCTCTTGCCACTTATTGGCCAGCAGCTGCCATTGGAATAGTTATGCAGAGAGAGCTTGACTCTGCTCTGCATCGGTAAAACGTTCATCTGAAATAAAGCAGTGAGCACTGACAGGTGCGACCCTTGCACCAGCCGCGATCGTCAAGGGGGGCACTTGCCTGTGAGCCGCAAGAAGCAGGTGATCGGGTACTGTGACTATTTGGCAGCCTAGAACAACTGTGCTGTACTCGCGTACCTGCTACAACTGATGACGGGTCATGTGACAGAAAGGAAGTTCCAAGTCAGTGGCTGTGATGGTTGGATATGGGGGGAGGTGTATCATGTTGTGTAGATTCATATTTTAAGCTTGGTTCACTGTCCATTATTTGTACTGCTTGTGTGTACATTGTATTGTCTGTAGGTAATCACCCCCTGTAGTGTTCCTGTTCCTAAGTTTGGGGGAAGGGGCCTGAGATTCACCCAACCTCTTTGCTTACCTGGTAGACTCAATCAGTCTGTTGGAGAACTTGAACAGAGAAGGATTAATCCTCTGTGAGAAACTGTGGCTTCTCAGAGAGACCTGTACATTTATCGCTTACCGGACTATATTTGTGTTACAGGACTAATTTTACCCTCTGTTTTGTGGTTTATGTTATGGACCATTTGAGTTGCTTGGAATAATTGCTCTTTGGATTGTACCGCCATCTCTCACTCTGTTAATTGTGTGATATGGGAGAAGGACCCCGTCACAGTGTCGCTAAGCTCATGTGATGTGCCTATTTACATGTGACCCACAACTCTCAGACCGCGGCCCGCGAGCCAGCAGCGCCATCATGGTAATGGCGGTGCATGCTAGCTAGGCCATGTTGTCGACATTGTTGGTGGTCAGGGGAGACACCAACAGGCTCAGCGCTCCCTGGAACTAAAATTCTGTGAATGTAGGACTATGTATGTATGGACTATACCCATGTTTGCTGACTATATATTGGAAGAAATCCCGAACATTACACAAATTTAGTATATACTAGAACCATACTATATGTGGACATGAGATTGACATGAAAAAGAAGGGATAAGCAAATAATAAATCCACCCCATAGGTTATAAATGGAATGATTCCCTATTGAGTGAATTATATTTTCACACTTTATTTATTTTTTTTAAATGCTACCAAGGATCATACTAAAGATACCTCAGGGCCTATAGTATGATAACCAATAACCATATGTGTGGCCATAATTATTGCAACAATTTGATGTAAACAGTAATAATTGCTATTAATTAAACCTTCAAGGTTGTGGTTAATACCGGCCTAAGAACAATATATGGGCACTTACTAATCAAAAGTAGTCAGATTACTAACCCTCAGATTCAAGGGCAATTTTGGCATAAAAATAAGTAAGTGCTGAAAATTGTGTAATTACTATTGTGTGGTGAATTTGATGTGACTAGCTAATTTAGTTCAATGCCTAGGAACAGTGATCAATATTCTGTGAATTATGTGGTTACTCAAGAAGTAGTGCAATACCCAATATTAATAACTAAAAACCTACTCTTAAGGCCGCTTTACACGCTGCGATATCGTTACCGATATCGGTCCCCATCGGTTGTGCGCCATGGGCAAATTGCTGCCTAATTACCACACTAATTACCTGCATAGCGACGTTGCTGTGACCGGTGAACCGCCTCCTTTCTAAGGGGGCGGTTCATTTGGCGTCACAGCGACGTCACTAAGAGGCGCCCAATAGAAGCGGAGGGGCGGAGATGAGCGGGCCAAACATCCCGCCCACCTCCTTCCTTCCTCATTGCGTGCGGCCGCAGGTAAGGTGAGCTTCCTCGTTCCTGCGGTGTCACGTATAGTGATGTGTGCTGCCGCAGGAACGACGAACTACATCGTACACGCAGCAGCAACGATAATTGAGATTAGGGGGGCATGTCACCGATTAGTGATTTTGCACGTTTTTGCAACGATGCAAAAATCGCTAATAGGTGTCACACGCAACGACATCGCTAAAGCAGCCGGATGTGCGTCACAAATTCCGTGACCCCAACGAAATCGCTTGAGCGATGTCGTAGCGTGTAAAGCGGCCTTTAGGCTATGTGCGCACTAGAAAAATGATTTTTCTTAAGAAATTTCTCAAGAAATTTCTTGAGAGTGAAGGATTAGCGCACCTGCGTTAAAATAACGCACCAATAACGTAGATAATAACGCATGCATTATTACTGCGTTTTGGTGCGTTTTTGGTGCGTTATTTTGCAGGTTGGTCCCTGCGTTTTTTAATGCTTTTAACAGCTACTTTAACAGATAATATATAGATAGATAGAGAGATAATAGATAGATAGATAATAGAGAGATATAGAGAGAGATAATACAGAGATAATAGAGAGATACATAGATAATAGATACATAGATACAAACATAGATAGATAGATACATACATAGATAATACAAAGACTGGAGGACAAGGAGTAAAGTGCAAATAGGTTTAATAAATAGCAACTGGCACAAAGGAATCAGCGGCAAAAACGGGCCGGCAGATAAAATATAGATGTACTAGATGACAATTACATATAGGGCACAAGTAAAATGAATAAATAACAGACTGGGTCAAAAACATGAACAAGGCATCCTGCACATAAAGAGCATGGTGTAAAATTTTGACAATTGTTACACATAGACAGATGGAAAAAAACAGCTCTGGATAAGCACAATGATAACAGTGTATACTCTGAAATAACAGAGATATATAAAATATATAAAATAGGATCCAAGTCTCACTAATCACTAATAAACAGTGCTTGATACAGATGCTGGTGAAACAGCAACTTCTGCAGTGACAGAGTCAAATAGTTAAACAGTCAAAAAAGCTATAAACAGATAAACAGGTTTAGCCACCATGAGGTGCTAAGTGGATGCCAATGAACAGTCAGATTAAGTACAAAGACATGAATGCATGAATAGAATCCCAGCAGGTTTAAGTAAACATACCCATAAGTGCACAAAGCCGGCCTGATAAGCAGCAGAGCAGACCCCCCCCCGGAGAGAGCCCCAACGTATACCTTTCACAATCTCAGCTATAAGATTATTTCATCAAGGGGAGGTGGAACACTGTGAAGCAGCCATGTGTTTTTATACATGGTGCTCCCATGCTCCAACTGCTCCATCCCCACTCTGTCAGCGCGGCCGGACCAATCGCGGCCAGTGACCAGCTCTGTCAGCAGTCAACGCCCCTTTTTTTTTTTTTGTTAGGTAGCGTGCATGTGCGGAAAGTGGGGACACGTCACCCACGAACCGCGCACGTGCGCAGGCGATGATGACGCCGACAGAGCCGGGCCAGTAGGTCACTGATGCAACCGCGCCGACGGGGGGAGGAGGGGCGGGAGCGAGCATAAGAAGACAAGGATAAGTAAATATGCAATGTAACAGTAATAAGAGAACATCAACTGTGACATAAAGTCTTAAATGTAACTTAAAAGGTCCTAGCCGTGACCCAAGAGGAAGATACATGATAAATATCAAGGATATACATAGGTAATTATGAACAATGTGCCACTGATAAAAAAACATATACTATAACATCAAACCCTCAATATTAATTCAAGTGTCATAGTCGTGGTACAGAGAGGAAGGTAATCAATGCGTAATACATGAGTTCCATATCAAAGTTAAACTAAATAAGTATGAGCAGTATAACACATAAGGAGATCATATACTGTAGCACAGATTATTCAATATCACAAAAAACATCCCAAGTCGTGGCACAGGAGAGGAATGACCAGTGTATATATAATATACATAAACTTCATGTCACAGGATGTTCAATGTAAATTGAGATCTCCTAATCGTGGCACAAGAGGGAAATAATCATTATACAATAACTCCATGATCATAAAAATATGAATATAAACACAGTGACACCGGTGAAAAAACATAAGTATAACATAGAGAATACAATATTGCTTCAGATGTCCCAGTCGTGGTACAAGAAGGAAGATAATCAATATATGACAAAAATCCATGTCGATGTTCAATGTCAGAAGTGTGGTTCCAGAAGAGTACCAGCAGAAAAAAAAAAAAAAAAAAAAATTCCGTGACCCCAACGAAATCGCTTGAGCGATGTCGTAGCGTGTAAAGCGGCCTTTAGGCTATATGCGCACTAGAAAAATGATTTTTCTCAAGAAATTTATTGAGAGTGAAGGATTAGCACACCTGCGTTAAAATAATGCACCAATAACGTAGATAATAACGCATGCATTTTTACTGCATTTTGGTGCGTTTTTGGTGCGTTTTGGTGCGTTATTTTGCAGGTTGGTCCCTGCGTTTTTTAATGCTTTTAACAGCTACTTTAACAGATAATATATAGATAGATAGAGAGATAATAGATAGATAGATAATAGAGAGATATAGAGAGAGATAATACAGAGATAATAGAGAGATACATAGATAATAGATACATAGATACAAACATAGATAGATAGATACATACATAGATAATAGATACATAGGTAGCAGCACAGCTCTGATCAGCAGAAATGCTGTGTTCTTGTTACAGCCGCTGCTCTGCCGGCTGTAACATTAAGGCTATGTGCGCACTAGGCGTTTTTTTGCGGTGTTTTTGCGCGTTTTTCGGGTGCCTTTTTGTTCAGAAAACTTCATGACTTTGCTTCACCAGCAAAATCTATGAGTTTTCAATTTTACTGTCTGCACACAGCGGTTTTTTTTTAGCTGCATTTTAGTGGGGCCCAAAAAAATGCAACATGTCAATTATTCCTGCGTTTTTCACTGCGTTTTTCACCCATTGAGTTCAATGAGATGTTCAAAAACGCAATGAAAAACGCAAATTACAAATATTGCTGCATTTTAGTGCGTCTCTATGACTAAAACACAGCTATAAACGCAAGGGGTGGGTAGTACAGTGACGTGTACAGGAAGAGGATTCCTTGTGTTGGTAAACACAGAAGAGTGAATCCTCCCGCTACCGCCACCCCTGCTTCCACCTTCCGTCCGGCGCCGTGTCTGCTCCCGTCCTGCGCCATGTCCGGACGGGAGGTGTAAGCAGCTGCGAAATCAAAAGTGAACAGTAGAAAAAAAAAATCTCATACTCACCTGTCGGCAGACTCCCGGGACACGACCGATCGCTGCAGGACCTGCCGGTGATCAGCTGATGCCGTCACCTGACGGCATCAGCTGATTGTATAAGTCCAGCAGTGAGGCCGGCTTTTTACCGCCTGGCCGACAGAAATTATCAGCTGATGCGGTCAGGTGACTTCCATCAGCTGATTACCGCCGGCTCCTGCAGCGATCGGACGGGAGTCTGCACAGAAGTGTGTGGTGTTTTTTTGTTGTTTTTTTTTTGCGCTGATACATCAGCTGATTGTATAAACGGCTTTTAGAAAACCAGCTGATGTGTGATGTGATTCACGTCCTTGAACCTGACACATCATCTGATTGGTTTGCCTTCCAGCAAACCGATCAGATGATACTGGATCCGGATTGGACGGCGTGGGACCCTTGACCCAGGATTACGGAGGGGGGTTCTTTATTTCAATAAAGATGGAGTCACTAATTGTGTAGTGTTTTTTTTATCTTTACTAGAAATTCATGGTGGCCATGCCTAATAATGGCGTGACACCATGAATTTCGGGCTTAGGGCCAATTGATAACATACAGCTAGCCCTAACCCCATTAATACCCAGCGAGCCACCTCGCACCAGGGTAGCTGGAAAAGTTGGAAACAGCGCCAGAAGATGGCGCTTCTATAAAAGTGCCATTTTCTGGGGTGGCTGCGGACTGCAATTCGCAGCGGGGCAGCCCAGAAAGCTTGGGCACCCTGCGCTGTGGATTCCAATCCCCAGATGTCTAGTTGTACCTGGCTGGACTCAAAAATTGGGCGAAGCCCACGTCCTTTTTGTTTTTTTTTAATTATTTCATTAAATTCATGAAATAATAAAAAAAAAGGGCTTCCCTATAATTTTGGTTCCCAGCCGGGTACAAATAGGCAGCTGGGGGTTGGGGGCAGCCCATACCTGCCTGCTGTACCTGGCTAGCATACAAAAATATGGCAAAGCCCATGTCATTTTTTTTTGGGCAAAAAACTGCATACAGTCCTGGATGGAGGATGCTGAGCCTTGTATTTCTGCCGCTGCTGTCTGCTCTCCTGCATACACTAGTGGATGGAGCATGCTGAGCCTTGTAGTTCTGTAGCTGCTGTAGGCTCTCCTGCATACACTAGTGGATGAAGTATGCTGAGCCTTATAGTTCTGCTCCCCTGCCTCTCCCTCCAGCATACAGTCCTGGATAGAGCATACTGAGCCTTGTAGTTCTGCAGCTGCTGTCTGCACTCTTGCATACACTAGTGGATAAAGTATGCTGAACCTTGTAGTTCTGCTCCCCCTGCCTCTCCCTCCAGCATACAGTCCTGGGTGGAGCATGCTGAGCCTTGTAGTTCTGTAGCTGCTGTAGGCTCTCCTGCATACACTAGTGGATGAAGTATGCTGAGCCTTATAGTTCTGCTCCCCTGCCTCTCCCTCCAGCATACAGTCCTGGATAGAGCATGCTGAGCCTTGTAGTTCTGCAGCTGCTGTCTGCACTCTTGCATACACTAGTGGATAAAGTATGCTGAACCTTGTAGTTCTGCTCCCCCTGCCTCTCCCTCCAGCATACAGTCCTGGGTGGAGCATGCTGAGCCTTGTAGTTCTGCAGCTGTATGCTCTCCCGCATACACTAGTAGAGAATGAAGAACATATTGAGGAAAGAAATGACATCAGACCTTTTTTTTTTTTCTCCAACAATCTTTAATGGCATTGTTCACTGATAAAAAAAAAACGCATGAAAACGCAGTGAGCAAAAACGCAGCAAAACGAAGCCAAAAAAAGCGGTAAAAATGCATGCTTTGTTATGAGGTTCTTTGCCGTGGGTGCGTTTTTGTGCGTTTTTTGCGGCAAAAAACGCACAAAAACGCAGCGCCAAAAAAACGCAGCATGCGCACATAGCCTAACTATGTTATGATAGTGACTGGAGTACTTCCCCGAAAAAAAGACACTGTCAGCTTTTCTAATCGGTAGAAATGTGCAGGGATTGCCACTGGCTCACCGCAGCAGCCAGCGGTGATCACTCCTTCATGATTTTGGATGTACTATTACATTGTAGGTTGTGAAGGGGTTAATACTATCTTCCTATATTAAACCATAACAATTTTTATACATTATCTCATTCTTATCCATGTATTCCAGAGAATGTCATCATTATAATATTTTTCATCAATAGACCCATAATCCCCATGATTCCAAATCCCTCATATACATTCTTCTTATTATTTTTCTTTTTCAGGGGATCCACCCCTACTGCAACTAATTTGTTGTCCCGGGCGAATACCAGCCAGCCCGGTAATCTCAACAGGTAAGTCACCATTCAAATAAATACCAATCTATGAAGAAGCAAAATAAAATTAATACTTATACATAAAACCAACAAACCATCATTAAAAACACAACATGCTAACCAACCCAATCTCGATACTTCAATCTTATCCTTCTTACAAAAACGCGCTACCGTACTTCCACGAAAAAAAGACACTGTCTTATATTTTATTTGCCCCGAAAAAAGCACTAGATCTTATTTTCGGGGAGTGTAATACTAATATGAAAAGACTGACCCTCCCATCCTCTTTTTTTTACTTTTTTTATTTTAGTAATCCCACTAGGGGACTATAAGGATCAGAAGTCTGATCGCTCATTCATTTCTGTTGATCAAAGCAGCACAGCTCTGATCAGCATAAATGCTGCGTTGTTGTTACAGCTGCTGCTTTTCCGGCTTTGAGAGGAACTATGACATGATAGCGACAGGATTCATCACATGACATGTCGCTACCATGACAGCCTTCAGCTGCCGGTGATCACATCATGGGCCTCCGATGGCGGCGGGGAAATGCGCGTTTCTCGCTGCAACGATTTAAAACGCACTGTCACATTTTGACAATGCGATTTAAGTGGTTAACAGGCGTGGGTGGATCGCGGATCCACCTGTGCCTGTAAGCCACACATGTCAGCTGTTATAATCAGCAGACATGTGCAGGGATCGCCACTGGCTCACTGCAGCAGGCAGCGGGGATCACCCCTTCATGATTTTGGATGTACCGTTACATCCTAGGTTATGAAGGGGTTAATACGATATTGCTATATTAACCATAACAATTTTTATACAATATCCCATTCTTAAGGCCCCGTTACACGCAACGACGTATCTAACGATATATCGCCAGGGTCACGGATTCCGTGATGCACATCTGGCATCGTTAGCGACGTCGTTGCGTGTGACAGCAAGGAACGACCGTTAACGATGGAAAATGCTCACCTTATCGTCCATCGTTGACACGTCTTTCCTTTTCAAAACATCGTTGATTGTAGAGGTCGCAGGTAGTTCGTCGTTCCCAAGGCAGCACATATCGATACGTGTGACACCTCGGGAACGACGAGCTACAGCTTACCTGTGGCTGACGGCAATGCGGAAGGAAGGAGGTGGGCGGGATGTTACGGCCGCTCATCTCCGCCCCTCTGCTTCTATTAGACGGCCGCTTAGTGACGTCGCTGTGACGCCGCACGAACCGTCCCCTTAGAAAGGAAGCGGTTCGCCGGCAACAGCAACGTTGCAGGGAAGGTAAGTCCGTGTGACGGCTCCTAACGATTTTGTGCGCCACGGGCAGCAATTTGCCCGTGACGCACAAACGACGGGGCGGGTGCTTTCACCAGTGATATCGCTGCGTGTAATACCCCCTTTATCTATGTAATCCAGACAATGTCATCATTACAACATTTTTCATCAATAGACCTATAATCCCCACAATTCCAAATCCCTCATATACATTCTTATTATTTTTCTTTTTCAGGGGATCCACCCCTACTACAACTAATTTGTTGTTCCGGGCGAATACCAGCCAGCCCGGTAATCTCAACAGGTAAGTCACCATTCAAATAAATACCAATCTAGGAAGAAGCAAAATAAAATTAAAACTTATACATAAAACCAACAAACCATCATTAAAAACACTACATGCTAACCCACCCAATCTCGATACTTCAATCTTATCCTTCTTACAAAAACGCACTACCGTACTTCCACGAAAAAAAGACACTGTCTTATATTTTATTTGCCCCGAAAAAAGCACTAGATCTTATTTTCGGGGAGTGTAATACTAATATGAAAAGACTGACCCTCCCATCCTCTTTTTTTTACTTTTTTTATTTTAGTAATCCCACTAGGGGACTATAAGGATTAGAAGTCTAATCGCTCATTCATTTCTGTTGATCAGAGCAGCAAATTTCTGATCAGCAGAAATGCTGCGTTCTTGTTACAGCTGCTGCTTTGCCGGCTTTAACAGGAACTATGTCATGATAGCGACAGGATTCATCACATGACCTGTCGCTACCATGACAACAATCGGCTGCCCGTGATCATGTAGCGCCCCTGAGACTAGTCGCTACAGGGTATATCATTATATCCTCCCCGGGCAGGTCAAGATGTTAATCTGGTAAGTTCTATAAGTTCTACACACACCTCACACCACCATACAGCAGGGAGAAGCTGTCACTAGGAAAGGGTTAACAATGTTTCTACAAACACAGTTAGGAAGTGACTCAGCCAGTTCTTAGCAAACCCAAGTAGCCATGACAACTTGCAAAGGTGTGGGCATAGGCAGTTAGGAGTAGAGACACTATTGGCCCGGCAGAACAAGCTTAGACACGAAACAGAGCCGACGCACAGTGTGCAGCTCCCCTCAGGGAGGCTGTCAGGCCTTCAGGGAGGCAGAACAGAGCTGTCTGGATGTAACACCAAACAGACAGCACAACCAAGCTGGGGCCAGTAACATCTAGAGAAAGACGGGACCCGGCATTTGCACTCGTGGACTAAAAGGGCTGCAGTCGCCAGAGCACGGGACGGAGCACAGAAGAGGTACAGAGCCCTAGTTCGGGTTGCTGGGGCATGACAGCAGAGAGAGAGAGAGCCTGGGGAGATGGGACAGAGGTCCGGCCCATGAGAGGTTAAGGCTGCCGGCACTACGGACTGGGACCGGGGAAGAGTACAGAGTTGTGCATGGAGGAGAAAAACCTGACTCTGTGAGTAACTGCCACTGCCCTGCGCTCCGGCGCTCCCATGGACTGCCGCCCCCGTTCTCACCAACCTTCCTGGGCACCCCGCTCCGCCCGTGGGAAGCGATACTGTCTCGGCTGCACCTAACACCTGCCCCGGAGAGAGACTGTGCAGCGGCGGCTAATTCCTGGCCGCATACCAAGTGTTGCTCTGCAAAGCATCCCCGCTCAGCATCCAGTACTGCCCTTGGGAGAGGATTAGCCGCAGGAAGGGTCAGCGGCGGAGGAGGCCGGGACCCCAGTCACTACTGCAACCGGTGACACGCTTCCCAGGGGCCTGCCACCCTCATTCCATCCCCGTCTGTATTGGACACTTGTCCGTTTCCTGTTTTTGTGTTTTTTTTTTTCATGTAGCCGACGGGGTCACGGAACCGGGTCAGGCCAGTCACAGCTACCCCAAAGAATCACTGGCCCACTGACGAGTAACCTAAGGCCCCGTGGACGCTACAATCACGTCACGGGGCCTCCGATGGCGGCAGGGAAAGGCGCGTTTCCCGCTGCAGCGATTTAAAACGCAGTGTCACATTTTGACAGCACGATTTAAGTGGTTAACAGGCACGGGTGTGTTGCGGATCCACCTGTGCCTGTTAGCCACGCATGTCAGCTGTTCTAATCGGCAGACATGTGCAGGGATCGCCACTGGCTCACCGCAGCGGTGATCACTCCTTCATGATTTGGATGTACCATTACATCGTAGGTTGTGAAGGGGTTAATACTATCTTCCTATATTAAACCATAACAATTTTTATACATTATCTCATTCTTATCCATGTATTCCAGAGAATGTCATCATTATAATATTTTTCATCAATAGACCCATAATCCCCATGATTCCAAATCCCTCATATACAGTGCCTACAAGTAGTCTTCAACCCCCTGCAGATTTAGCAGGTTTGATAAGATGCAAATAAGTTAGAGCCTGCAAACTTCAAACAAGAGCAGGATTTATTAACAGATGCATAAATCTTACAAACCAACAAGTTATGTTGCTCAGTTAAATTTTAATAAATTTTCAACATAAAAGTGTGGGTCAATTATTATTCAACCCCTAGGTTTAATATTTTGTGGAATAACCCTTGTTTGCAATTACAGCTAATAACCGTCTTTTATAAGACCTGTTCAGGCCGGCACAGGTCTCTGGAGTTATCTTGGCCCACTCCTCCATGCAGATCTTCTCCAAGTTATCTAGGTTCTTTGGGTGTC